>NC_061095.1:64731295-64776295 GCF_015104395.2 Macrobrachium nipponense
TGAAAGTGACAACTAGAAAAATGGAAAAAATCTCCCTTTTATTATCATGGCTTATGAATCAGACTGAAATAGAAGTTAATAACTGGTTCCATTGGATAAATTATTGAATATTCTCACTGACAAGCGTTCATCCGATTGTAGGAAGTGGTGCTTGACCCTATGAATCAAAAATGGTTTTTTGTGGATATTCGTCAAAGTACAAAGCACTGGTGCTAAAGTCTTAAATATCTACGCACACGCAATCATGACAGACTCCTGTAGAGCTGCAAGTCTCCAGTTATGTCAACAGGACGTGGAAAATGACAAGAGGTTATTTAGTTTAATGTTCTGTACAACGACGCTCTGTGTGAGGGTTTCAGTGATGTATATCATGTGGAGAGTTTGCCAGCGTGAATTGTTTACTTAAAAGTGATTTTCATTTGATTTATAGGCACATTTTTCTTCTCTTATTCAGATTCCCCAGTAGATGCTTTTATGGTTTGTTAGTTTATATATATATATATATATATATATATATAGATATATATATATATATATATATATATATATATATATATATATATATATAGATATATATATATATATATATATATATATATAACAAGCAATAACCGGATAGACCCCTGACGACTACGGCCTGTTCCCGACCTACGAAAGCACCTGTATACCTGTTGACGACCCCAGCCTGTTCCTGATAACCAGTTTGCTTTTGATAACACCAGCCCCGCCCCCCGAAATTTCCGTTGACGACCTTACAGCACGATGAACATTGGACAGCTGCTTTATAATACCAGCGTGCAAGAAAGGAAAATCATAAGGAGAATTGAAAGAATATTGTACAAAATCAATTCTGTGAATTCTGCCATTATTTTTTAATAAAAAAACTTGTTTGACAGAAGGTCTGTTTCCAGCGTATATTATTATTATTATTTATTATTATTATTATTATTATTATTATTATTATTATATTATTAATATAAATAGTAACACTAAAAGTTTATTATCTTGATTAACAATCTACAACAACTTGAAACGTTGTGGGGTCATTTTGGCAAGGCCATAATTGCTTCCGCTAAGTAAAGAAAGAATTCGCAAGAGGAAAGAAATGAAGTCATCAATGTTTCGTGGTCAGAGTCGTCTTGTTTTAATGCTAGTTTTAGTTTTTTTTTTTTTAGCGTTTGTGTGTGATGGTTGTTTTCGTGTTTGTGTGCTTGTCTTTGTATGAGATAGACTGACAGACAGACAGACAAGACGAGGTAAGACTAATGATTCATTTTGGTTTATGATCGTACGTTTAGTGGGACTTCTTTTTATAACCTTTATTTGTGTGTGTGTGTGTGTGTGTGTGTGTGTGTGTGTGTGTGTGTGTGTGTGTGTGTGAGAGAGAGAGAGAGAGAGAGAGAGAGAGAGAGAGAGAGAGAGAGAGGATGCAATAATGATAAAGCAATATATATCTAATGCTCCAATAACAGATTTCAGTGAGAAAGGTGAACCTGTGCTGTGAAACAATCCAAGAGAAATGGAAACATTGTTACCACTTCATTATCTGTGAAGATTCCAGGGTCACTGATTTTTGTTAAATGATTGGTTGATATCTAATCCGTTTTTATCTCGCATATAAACGTTTCAAGTTGTTGTAGATTGTTAATCAAGATAATAAACTTTTAGTGTTACTATTTATAATAATAATAATAATAATAATAATAATAATAATAATAATAATAATAATAATAATAATAATAATAATAATAATAAATATTATCATAATATCATCTTCAATAACTGCTTCAAGGATTGTAGCCAATGGTGTAAATATTACAGCGATGTTTTCTGCTGAGTAATCACATTTCCTTCCCAATATATTTAGCCACATGAATATATTTTTCCCTGTTTATCATCACAGTTTCCAGGTATTTCTGACGCATAACGAACCAGAATGTAATTTTCATTCGTAGTCGGATTTATAACCAAAATTTACAACCTAAACAGATTCAATTTCACTCTGACCTGAACCGGAGGGTTAATGGGGAAAGGTACATTCCATTATGGGATTTATGGGGGCAAGGGTAATATTCATGGTAGGAAAAGGGAAAATTGTCATTTCTTTTTAACTTCTTGTTATCACAAATGAAGAACAAAAAAAATTCACTCTGGAATATTTAGATAGGAATTATGCTGAAATATTTCAAGCTCAGAGTTCAGGAAGAAATAAGCTAAAACACAATTGATGTTCACGAGAAACTGTTAATAGATTATGGGTTGCTAGGAGAGAGAGAGAGAGAGAGAGAGAGAGAGAGAGAGAGAGAGAGAGAGAGAGAGAGAGAGAGAGATTCTGTTCCCCTCGTCTATGATGAACTGTATCTATATTCTCCTTCGACCCCCGTGAGGTTTGGAAATGGCTAATATATTTCAATATTATGTCATTTCATATTTGATATTATATATCACTTTCATATTTCGCAGCAATGGATAGTTATAAATAGAGACAGAAAGAGAGAGATAGACAGAGGCAGAATGAGTCTATGGAAAAGAGAAGAGGAAAGTAAAATATATTATTCATCTCTATTCCACTTACTTATAGAAAATAAACGTTAAAACTTCTTAAAAGACTTTTGGTAGATTATCAATAAGTGAACTTTCATCACCTTTGGACTTCAAAGGTCCTTTGGGGAACACAAGAGAAACTGACTTGTAGGACATCCTGTTTACAGAGTCCTTCACAGGAGACAGAGATCAAAGGATGGTTTTAAGCCTCAGGTCAGAAATCCCATCAGGAGTCAGTTAAGGAGTGAAAACATATAACAGGATTTGAAGGTGATTAAAACTCTCTCTCTCTCTCTCTCTTACTGCGGATGATAAATCTTGTTTATAAAGGAAGTTCTTATCATAGTAATCTGGTTGTCACAGTCAGTGTCAAGAAGTCAGAAAATAAGGAACGCAGCATTTACGGCTCTCTCTCTCTCTCTCTCTCTCTCTTCCCAATCATCAAAGAATGGACTAAATAATAGATGATACAGGCAACAGCTCAGTAATACCTAAACAAATATAAATTCAAAGAAAAAAATATTTTTATTTAGGAAAAAAGTAACATCAGAATTTGCACTGATGCGTTCTGACATTAAGTGCAGCCGTTCATTCCATTCGGGGGTAGTCAGTAACTTGCAATACATGGTCATTCTACAGGCGTGTGCGAGATGGGTGCAAAATATAACCCTAATCCTATGAAGAAAACACCGCATATGTATACTTTTATGGGAGTGGAGGGGGCAACGCCAAGATAGCAAAACATGCCTCATACTTTAACTCATAGAGTTAGATTTTTAAAATAAGCCAGAATTAGATATTTTACAAATGCAGATGTAATTGTCATATATTTTTTTGGCGGGGGAGAGGTTTAAAATCATAGTTTGTTATTTCCAACATGCAGATAGAACTGCTACATATTTCATTTTTTCATTGTATAAGTTACAGTTGGTATCACTACACAGTAGCTAATAATAATTATCAAAGAATTGAACTCCAAATATTTTGGGAGTTGTTTCAAGTGGAGGAATGTGGGTCAGGATTTTCAAACCAATGTTGATGAGAGAGAAGAGTAATAAATTGAAAAGAAAAACGAGAAGAGAAACAAGAATAATATGATGAGAAAAACGATTGTTTTCCTTCCGCATTCTCCCTCCCTCAGCGTTCATAACAACTCCTGTTTGCTTCTAGTGAATTGTTAATCTCTCGAGTCTCAAGTAAACTAGGCCTAGTTAGGACACGTAATTATTCACATACAGAACAATTTCAAGTTATTCTTCAATCTTTTTTTATGTTCATAGGTTTATTCATTTTAATAAGTATTATCTCTTCTTTCTGTATTTCTTTTTACTTCCTCTTCCTTCCTCCTGATGAACGCCAAAATATTCTTTGGAAGCTTGAATTTCAAGTCAATGGCCCTCTTGGGCTTGTTCCATAGGAATAGCTTCATCTACTGAATAATAATAATAATAATAATAATAATAACAAATAATAATAAATAATAATAATAATAATAATAATAATAATACCCTAATCCAGACTGTAAGGATTGTTATATGGGGACATCAGAATGGAGTTTTGGAATAGAAAATGCGCCTTAGTCAACCATAACAAATAAAAAGGCAAAGTAACGGAGAACTGAAGGGATAAAGCTACCAGATGGGAGCAACATCAAACACATAGATGAGACAGGATACAAATACCTGGGAATAATGGAAGGAGGAGATATAAAACACCAAGAGATGAAGGACACGATCAGGAAAGATATATGCAGAGACTCAAGGCGATACTCAAGTCAAAACTCAACGGCGGAAATATGATAAAAGCCATAAACACATGGGCAGTGCCAGTAATCAGATACAGCGCAGGAATAGTGGAATGGACGAAGGCAGAACTTCGCAGCAATAGATCAGAAAACCAGGAAACAAATGACAATACACAAAGCACTACACCCAAGAGCAAATACGGACAGACTATACATAACACGAAAGGAAGGAGGGAGAGGACTACTAAGTATAGAGGACTGCGTCAACATTGAAAACAGAGCACTGGGGCAATATCTGAAAACCAGTGAAGACGAGTGGCTAAAGAGTGCATGGGAAGAAGGACTAATAAAAGTAGACGAAGACCCAGAAATATACAGAGACAGGAGAAAGACAGAAAGAACAGAGGACTGGCACAACAAACCAATGCACGGACAATACATGAGACAGACTAAAGAACTAGCCAGCGATGAAAATTGGCAATGGCTACAGAGGGGAGAGCTAAAGAAGGAAACTGAAGGAATGATAACAGCGGCACAAGATCAGGCCCTAAGAACCAGATATGTTCAAAGTACGATAGACGGAAATAACATCTCTCCCATATGTAGGAAGTGCAATACGAAAAATGAAACCATAAACCACATAGCAAGTGAATGCCCGGCACTTGCACAGAACCAGTACAAAAAGAGGCATGATTCAGTGGCAAAAGCCCTCCACTGGAGCCTGTGCAAGAAACAGCAGCTACCTTGCAGTAATAAGTGGTACGAGCACCAACCTGAGGAGTGATAGAAAACGATCAGGCAAAGATCCTCTGGGACTATGGTATCAGAACGGATAGGGTGAAGACGTGGCAAATAGACCAGACGTGACGTTGATTGACAAAGTCAAGAAGAAAGTATCACTCATTGATGTCCGCAATACCATGGGACACCAGAGTTGAAGAGAGAAGAGAGGGGAAAAATTGATAAGTATCAAGATCTGAAAATAGAAATAAGAAGGATATGGGATATGCCAGTGGAAATCGTACCCATAATCATAGGAGCACTAGGCACGATCCCAAGATCCCTGAAAAGGAATCTAGAAAAACTAGAGGCTGAAGTAGCTCCAGGTCTCATGCAGAAGAGTGTGATCCTAGGAGAAACGGCACACATAGTAAGAAAAGTGATGGACTCCTAAGGAGGCAGGATGCAACCCGGAACCCCACACTATAAATACCACCCAGTCGAATTGGAGGACTGTGATAGAGCAAAAAAAAAAAAAATAATAATAATAATAATAATAATAATAATAATGAAATGAACAAGAGAAGAAAATAAGGAAATATGGAGATGCTACATCAGAAGCAACCCGACGGAGAGAGGATATAGAAGAGGGTAGGTCAACATCTGGATTGATAGGAATAACACCCCCCAAACAGAGCAGAGGCTGGCAGACCAAGTAAGGAACATAAAGAAAAAGAACTGGCTCTTCCCAACAGCAAGAGAAGAACTGGAAAAGGAAATGTCACACGACAACGAATTACACGAAGACGAACTGAGAGACGATGCCACAGAAGACGACAGGGATGATGTGGTATCAAACAATGACACACGAAGAAACACCGACGAAGTAACAGAGAGGACGGAATAGGTAGAAAAGATTAGACAATGGATGGAGCCAGATACAGAGAGAACAAAGATCCCTCCATGAAAGCCTACAACACCAAGAAATTAAGGGAGAAAACAAGTGAGGTCAATGAAATAATGGCATAATACACACAACCAGTATCACAGAAACAAATAGCTTGGCATATGCAGGAACAAGATTAGTAGCAGAACTGATATGGATTCGAACACCAACACCACCAGCACTACCAACCCAACAGAAACCAAACAGCAACCCTCTGGAAAAGGCGCCTAGAAAAGCAAATCTTGGTGATGAGATCTGACTTGAGTAAACTGAAAGAGATGGCAGAAAAAAGGCTAAGAAGCAAGAAAACAAGAGAGGAACTCAATGAGAAATACAAAGTACAAGAGAGGGGACTAAACAACACAATAGAAGATGTAATACAGAGGCTTAAAGCCAAAGCACATAAGATCCAACGGTACATGAACAGGAATAAGGGATACCAACAGAACAAACTATTCGAAACCAACCAGAAAAGACTATACAGCCAACTAAGAGGGGAAGACAACCACCAAGAAATTCTTGAAGCCGAACCAAGTAAGAGACTCTGGGAAAACATATGGAGCAATCCGGTATCACACAACAAACATGCAACATGGTTCCAGGAAGTCAAGGAAGAGGAAACAGGGAGAATAAAACAAAGATTCACAGAGATCACGACAGACACAGTCAGACACCAACTAAAGAAAATGCCAAACTGGGAAGTCCCAGGTCCCGATGAAGTCCATGGATACTGGCTCAAAACCTTCAAGGGCCTACATCCACGAACAGCAGAACAACTCCAGCATTGTATCTCAAATCACCATGCACCCAATTGGATGACCACAGGAAGAACATCCTTAGTACAAAAAGACAAGAGTAAGGGAAATATAGCCAGTAACTACAGGCCTATCACCTGCCTACCAATAATGTGGAAGTTACTAACAGGTATCATCAGTGAAAGGCTATACAATTACCTAGAGGAGACAAACTCCTTCCCCAACCAACAGAAAGGCTGCAGAAGGAAGTGTAGGGGCACAAAAGACCAGCTCCTGATAGACAAAATGGTAATGAAGAACAGTAGGAGAAGAAAAAGCAACCAAAGCATGGCATGGATTGACTATAAGAAAGCCTTCGACATGATACCCCACACATGGCTAATAGAATGCCTGAAAATATATGGGGCAGAGGAAAACACCATCAGCGTCCTCAAAAAATACATGCGCAACTGGAATACAATTCTTACAAGCTCTGGAATAAGACTAGCAGAGGTTAATATCAGGAGAGGGATCTTCCAGGGTGACTCACTGTCCCACTACTCTCGTAGTAGCCATGATTCCCATGACAAAAGTACTACAGAAGATGGATGCCGGGGTACCAACTCAAGAAAAGAGGCAACAGAATCACCATCTGATGTTCATGGACGACATCAAACTGTAATAGCATCAAGGAAATAGATACCCTAATCCAGACTGTAAGGATTGTATCTTGGGACATTAGAATGGAGTTTGGAAAGAAAAATGCGCCTTAGTCAACATACAAAAAGGCAAAGTAACGAGAACTGAAGGGAATAAGTTACCAGATGGGAGCAACATCAAAACACATAGATGAGACTGGATACAAATACCTGGGAATAATGGAAGGAGGGATATAAAACACCAAGAGATAAAGGACACGATCAGGAAAGAATATATACAGAGACTCAAGGCGATACTCAAGTATCAAAACTCAACGCCAGAAATATGATAAAAGCCATAAACACATGGGCAGTGCCAGTATCAGAGGGTACAGCGCAGGAATAGCGGAATGGACGAAGGCAGAACTCCGCAACATAGATCAGAAAAACCCAGGAAACATATGACTATACACAAAGCACTACACCCAAGAGCAAATACGGACAGACTATACATAACACGAAAGGAAGGAGGAAGAGGACTACTAAGTATAGAGGACTGCGTCATCATCGAGAACAGAGCACTGGGGCAATATCTGAAAACCAGTGAAGACGAGTGGCTAAAGAGTGCATGGGAAGAAGGACTAATAAAAGTAGACGAAGACCCAGAAATATACAGACAGGAGAATGACAGACAGAACAGAGGAATGGCACAACAAACCAATGCACGGACAATACATGAGACAGACTAAAGAACTAGCCAGCGATGACACATGGCAATGGCTACAGAGGGGAGAGCTCAAGAAGGAAACTGAAGGAATGATAACAGCGGCACAAGATCAGGCCCTAAGAACCAGATATGTTCAAAGAACGATAGATGGAAATAACATCTCTCCCATGTAGGAAGTGCAATACGAAAATGAAACCATAAACCACATAGCAAGCGAATGCCCGGCACTTGCACAGAACCAGTACAAAAGAGGCATGATTCAGTGGCAAAAGCCCTCCACTGGAGCCTGGCAAGAAACATCAGCTACCTTGCAGTAATAAGTGGTACGAGCACCAATCTGAGGTAGTGATAGAAAACGATCAGGCAAAGATAATCTGGGACTATGGTATCAGAACGGATAGGGTGATCGTGCAAATAGACCAGACAGACGTTGATTGACAAAGTCAAGAAGAAAGTATCACTCATTGATGTCGCAATACCATGGGACACCAGAGTTTAAGGAAGAAAGAGAGAGGGAAAAAAATGAATAAGTATAAAGATCTGAAAATAGAAATAAGAAGGATATGGGATATGCCAGTGGAAATCGTACCCATAATCATAGGAGCACTAGGCACGATCCCAAGATCCCTGAAAAGTAATCTAGAAAAACTAGAGGCTGAAGTAGCTCCAGGACTCATGCAGAAAGAGCGTGATCCTAGAAACGGCGCACATAATAAGAAAAGTGATGGACTCCTAAGGAGGCAGGTTGCAACCCGGACCCACTTTAAACTACCACCAGTCGAATTGGAGGACTGTGTAGAGCAAAAAAAAAAAAAAAATAATAATAATAATAATAACAACGTTACAATTCCCATACCCAAGTACTGGTGTATCGTTTGAGCAAGAATCTTATTCAATTTTGGCCTCTCTATCAAAACTGACAGGAAGATAGATATGCTAATCCCTTTACTCCTTGGACCGTTAGGCAAAGAAAACAAAAACTTACGGATATCCCAATAGACTTAATGTCCCCTAAAAGTCTATTTATTAGCTTTATCACCTAACATACAAACTAGCTTATACTGTTGTGAACTCCTCATCAGATACTGAACATGACACTTACTTATTCACTATGTTTTCATCAACGCTCTGTTTTGAGAGCATTGAATTGATCGTCTCTTATTTTCCTTTGAGAAATCATGGAGACGTTCAGAAACCATTCTCACGGAACGAGAAAGTTTGAGATGTCTCCAGAGATTCGGAATAACTGACCCTTATGCATATGGAACAAGCCCACCAAAGGGGCCACTGATTTGAAACATCTGCTTCCAAAGAATATTGTGTCCATTAGGAAGCAGTAACAAAATTTAATGGAATTACAGAACGAGATAATCTCACTCATTAAAAAAAATAGATCAAAATTAATAAATAGATACAAATGTATTCAAAACGCGAGGAGGAATAACATTAGAGTATTAATGCATCGCATCTTTGCTTGAACTTTTGAAGTTCCAGTTGCTCGACATCCTCCCGAAAAAAAAGAGTAAAAAGTAACAAAGAAAGCTTTTTGCAAAGAACTTCCTTTATACCAGAAAATATACCGTTTTTTCAACACTAATTTCATGTCTCTGCATTGGGCGTGAAAGTGATGTATTTCTCTTTGTATCTATACAAAATGGCTGCCATGACGAAATCAACAGCCAAAGGTATTTCCAGGACAAATTCCTTTTCTCTGAGAACGAATGTTGGCCGCCATTCCATTTGTATCGTTCCAACATTCTAGTCTCTTGTAAAAGTATGTATTGTTGTCGAATGTAAATTCAGGCGTGTGAAGTGGTCCCTTGTTCCCTATTAGAGAGAAATGATTGCGTTTTGTTTCGCAAAGATAAAACTTGAACTGAGAATTTAGCTCCGGAAAGTATTGTAAGAACAGAATGCTCCTTTACCCGACAGAACGACTAGTTTTAGGTTTTCGCTTTATCGGTAGCCTGGTTTGCAGAGTCAGTGTCAATATGTCGGGTAATATTCAGTGGATTCTGGCGAAGGACAAGAACACTGAATAAAGGTTTCTGGGGATTTACAGTTATGTGCAACTCTCTCTCTCTCTCTGTCTCTCTCTCTCTCTGTCTCTCTCTCTCTCTCTCTCTCTGTCTCTCTCTCTCTCTATCTCTCTCTCTCTGTAGATAACTTGGCTGGCGTTGCCTGTGTCGTTTCACGCTTGTTAGATGCAATGCCATGAGATTTCGTGAAGTCTCGGACTAGGAACAGCATGGTTTACCTGCGAATGGACACAGCCATGACAAACTCCATTCGTACCATTATCCTCGGTAATAGATGCCGGGGGAAATTATACGGCCTCAGCCATCCAGACCTTCCTCCCAAAGGATTTGCAGAGGAGAAACTAAGGATCTTTTGGGTTTAGACAGAGGCAGAACATTTGAATCTCGTGGGAGTAAAAGATGGTTTTCACATCTTGTCGTAATATACTATATGTATATATATATATATATATATATATATATATATATATATATATATATATATATATATATATATATATATATATATATGACATATATATATATATTTTTGCTCATCTCGTAAATGAAGGGAAGGAGATTTTTCATGATTAAAATTATGAGATATGGAGTTTTCTACTCCGGAGGATTTTTAAACATAACTTTCTTTTGTTTTTTTGTTAGGACGCGTGATAGGTAATGTGATGAAACGAAAAACTGACAAAAATGAAAAAAAAATTCGATTCAGAATCCCGGAGAGAGATCTACTTTTGCCACCAGTGAGTGATGAGAGCGAAGATGAGTGAAAAAGAAGAAAATGGTACTGAATAAAGGAACAGTAATGGAAAATAATTTTGTCCAAGATCTATAGTCCAATTCAATATAGTAAAATTAATACAGAAACACGTAAAATCTAATACAATATTTGATATAATAATTATAATAACAACAGCAATGATAAGAGTGGTAATAATAATTAGATAATTACAATATCAATAATATTAATACACAAACAGCCAAAAATAGCAAACAAAACAACAACACTAGGATTAATTCAGATTTTGTGAGAAGCTGAAGTAAAAGAATAAATGACAAATACACAAAGGAAAAAGTTATAAAAATCAACTACAAAACAAACTAAAATTTACCGTAAAAACACAAAAAGGTTTGCTTGAGAAGAAAAACTAGTCTGTTAACACTCACCAAAACCAAGACTGACGAAGTTTCTAAAAATAAAAAAATAAATATTATTAATTATATTATATAAAAAATATATCAATAATAACTAACAGTACGGTGGAATAAATCCTGATCATTGTTATACCCTTATGTCATGGCGTCTGCATTGGAAGTTTTATTTTTACTCTCTCCCTCTCTCTCTGGGGTTGTGTCTGAGAGAGGGAGAACTTGAGAAGACTCGAGTCATATTCATATTCCTGAGCAAGGCAACAGAGAGAGAGAGAGAGAGAGAGAGAGAGGAGAGAGAGAGAGAGAGAGATACTAGTCTGGATCTCCGGACCACGTGAGTGGCTATGTTCGTAAGCTCATGTATGTGTCCTGCGTTTGTATATATATGCATTACGAATTTTACCCCTGAATGAATGGCATAGTGATATGCTGTAGCATTTAATGAGATCATTTACAGTAATGTTTCTCGTATATTTACCTACACAAGTATTCATGTGGACCAATTTCAAATTTCCAATGGACTAATAAACTAAACTGAGACTTATATTCCAACTATATATTCCAACCAGAGGTTCCCGAAACTCTCCTGAATAATACAGCAGATAATATCTCATTACAACTCAACGTCCCTGGTAACAAAATGACCATTAAATACAGTTCGCATCTCATTAATGTAATGACGGAAGCGATTCCCTTTGATAAGAGTCATTAACCTCGGGAACTCTGATGAAAAAGCAGGTATCATCCAATCAAGGTAATTAAAATAATTACTAGAGTATTATTTTCGAATGTCACGTGATCTGAAGGTCGTTTCATTCGCGCTCTCTGAGGAAGATCTTTTGCAGATGGATTTTCATTCCATTAAGTTCTCGGTAAAGACTCGTGAGGACCTCTGAATGAGCATCAACGAATGCTCTCAGGCCTCACTGGAACGCATTGCCACATGCACCATACATTAAAAATCTCTGAGCAGCTGCCTGTGGTATAGACAGTACAATGTGGGTCTATTCAAAGGTCAGACGATCGACGCTGATTTAATTATGCAGAAAATCAAAAGGAATCCGTCACAACAATGAGAGGAGGAAACCGGAAGAAATCAGCCACATATCCTTCGATCCTGTTTCATAAAAGGATACCCTTCTCCTCCAACGTGCACCCCCCCAACCCCTCCCAACACCCAACCCCCCTGGCACAGACTTCTCGAGACCTAACGACCTACTTATCTCTTAATTGCCTTCTGTCATTTCAAGACGCCTTCCATAGATTGTTCTGTGTACTGCGAGGATAGGAAACAATCATTGTTCGTAGAGGGATCGAGATATTATGACCTAGATACAGCTGTTCCATTCTCGCCTTTGTTTGATTCGGATACAGATAGAATTTACTTCCACCAATTAGTATTGTAATCAACAGAGAGAGAGAGAGAGAGAGAGAGAGAGAGAGAGAGAGAGAGAGAGAGAGAGAGAGAGAGAGAAGAAAATCCAATCTCGAAATACGAAAGATCTAAGAATCTCCCAACCTAGTAAATATAAATTTTATTTTATTATTATCCATGAAGACGAGCTAACCTTTAGCCAAGCTAATCTATATTCAGTAGAAAAAAAATATTGATTATAGGGGACATCAAAGCAAGAAGCGAGTTCCTGACGAGGAAGGAATCGCTAACGAAGTCTGCAGCGGAGAGCAAAGGGAGAGAATTCCCTCAGATATGGAAATTGCGACGCCAGATAAGATTTGATTTTTTGTTCGTGTGACTTCTGTGGAATATCTTTCTGAGTTCCTTCAAATCAAGTCGTGTTTTATTTAGTCACTTTACATAAAGTTCCTTCCGATATAAATAAATAAATAATTGAATTAATTAATGAATAAGGCGGAACAATGTTTCTGGTTAAGTCTGAATCTACATCTGACTGAGCCTGTAGGCCGAGAAAAGGGTGGTCGTGCTGGGTGATGTTACTGGAGAAGTTAAATAAAAACAAATAAACGGCTCAACTGACAGTTACAGAATTCCCCGAGTAAAAGTGAATCACCTGTGAAAATGTGTTTTTATAGAAGATTGGTGACTGGAAAAGTGTGACTTATATATAATATGGTAATTATACTTAAGAAAGAAAGAATTAATGGTCTTAAAAAGCGTAGGACTGATGATATGCCAGCACAGAGTAATTAGAGGACAGGACATGATAAAGTAAATGTCCATAATTATACAAAACAGGAGAACAGAAGGACCTATAATCTAGTCCTGCCCTGTTTTAATTTCCCACCCATCACTTGTTGAATAATGGATAAATCCACCTTAGTCAGCATGCAATGGCAATACCAAATACAAACTCTAAACGTTCTGTCTCCCTCCGAGTATTCCAGTCTGATTCCCCTGAAAAAGGGAACTGCATAACTCTTAATGCATTTATGATAACCAAGCCCTGTTTATCGCTCTCTATAGAAAACCACAAGGTTATTTTGGCCTAATCTCTCACTAACTTCGACAAAACTCCTCTTCAGCACATGTTCTATTCCATGAAGTCTTATTTCCCTCCAGTCTTCACTTCCTTTTAAAATTTACTCTCTGATAGAGGCCTTCTTTGGAAACACCTGAGGAGGAGGCTCAGTAAACATCGCTTAGTCTTCCAGACTCGATATTAAAATGACCTGCCATCATCCTTCTGACTGATGGCCGAGAGAGAGAGAGACTGCCGCAGTTCTGCAATTTTTCTTTTATTAATTTTATTCTCTCAGGAGAAATAGTTTTGTCTTTTTGATAATGGTGTGTCATGAAGTCTAGAAGCGGAATTTTACTTTCGTGTATGCAATGCAGAAATTCGTTGTGGGTAGATTTTGCGACGAAATCTGCCGTGGATGATCGCTTCCCCCTCTGATTGTCTGCCAACACTGCGTTTGTTAGAAGCTGCCATCACCGACAATACCTATATTTATAGTGGTTTTTGTTGTCATTCAGTCTTTCTGTTTGTGACCGTCATGCCGATTGCTTCTTCTTGTCTGAAGGCTGTTCATTCAGGTGAACGAATTCCGTTTGTGGTGAAACAATACCGTTCACGTTGAAGTATTGTATGACAATTTGTTTGTATTCAGAATCTGTTGCCTTGTTGAACGTGATAGAACGCCGTTTATACCAAAACAGTACATTTCATGTAGAAATATTGTTTGACACAATATGTTTGGATTCAATATTGTTGCTTTGTTGGCGTTTATTAAAATACTGTAGGATGGAGTCCCTCTTAAACAAGATTCAAAAGCAGAATTGTTCCTGTAGAACGTTTGAAGGTCTGGTAGGATATTCCCTCTGTCACTTCTATTTTACTCTGAAAAACGTCACGTGTATCCAAATTCTGTACTTGCTGTTTTTTATGTTAAGCCAAGAGAGAGAACCGGGAATTTGAATAACATATAGCTACGTATATCTTCTAAAATAAATATCTTCCACTTCCGTTTTGAATCGTATATTTTACCTATTTTTTATTATATATATATATATATATATATATATATATATATATATATATATATATATATATATATATATATATATATATACACACACACACACACACACACACATATATATATATATATATGTGTGTGTGTGTGTGTGTGTGTGTGTGTGTGTGTGTATTTTTTTTTGAGAGCAGTAAGATGAGTTACTTGGACAATGTACTTAAAACTAATTGGTTTCGTGTGAGATGTGCTCTGACATGAATTATTCCTGTGCCATCTCTTCCTCCCTTACTGGACTCGACCTTTTAAGGAGGGACCTACGTCAGCGCCATATCGATCTTTCTTCAATTTTTCTTTCTCATACGTCTTCCTGGCCATTGATTTTGTCCATGAAGTATTGGTTTTCATATTCGCCCTTTTTTATGATGCTACACCTACCACTTCGACTACTTATGATGATAAAGGTAACAAGACATTTTTTATCATCACCTGAATGAAGTTTTAATGTATCACATAAAGACAGACAAATTCCTTAACAGATCTTCATTAAACTTATTCCATCAAAGCATCTTGAACTCCCATCATCCCGTTACCGCAAGAGAGGCATTAGTCCGTTATCTTGTCTTGATTTGTTACATAAAGTCAAGTGTTACTGATTGAAGTCATTCTTTTTTAATAAAAGGTTGTTTCGCGCTCGTAACACATACATATGAAAAGCTATTTATAAAAGGTCCAAATACAACGCCTAATCTGCTAGGATACAATAAGGACATGTGTCTGTTGGTCCTTTTGGCCTCTGGAATATATGAGGGGTCCTAATAAAAGGATGTGGAGAGTCCTCTCTCTCTCTCTCTCTCTCTCTCTCTTTCTCTCTCTCTCTCTCTCTCTCTCTCTCTCTCTCTCCGCCACGGCTTCGCTGTAAACACTCTCTCATGTATTTTCAAGTGGGATTTGGTGGGAATTAAGAACAAAATGTGCATAATTACAATCAAATAAGCACTGTGAAGTTTCAGTTGTGATGGCAGTAAGGATAAAACCACCGATGACTACGAGGTATAAATGCATTTCAGTTCAAACCATGACCCCGGGAATAAGACTTCTCATACTTTCACTAATATAGGCAACAAAATGTTGTTTTATTGTGCTGATTACATCTGCTCTTGAGTAATGTCAATAAACGTTACATATATACCCAAATATTGTACAAATGGGCCCTGGGAAGGACGTGGTGCCCATTCAAGTGACGAACTGGGATGGATTCGAAGAGACGCCATATTGGATTTCAAAACTGCCTTGAAAACATATTTTACGAAGACCTCACATGCTTATTTTCGTTCGTATGGTGGTTTCATATATCTCATTTTGTTGACGAAACTTCAATCTTTTGAATGGTATGCTTAAAGGTTGAATTGTATTGCTGTTTCACCGATTAAATATCGAGTGGAAAAAAGTGGTCTTTATCGAGTGAACTGGTCGCCGTCCGGTCGTTGACCCTGATAGACCACGATGGCCCCAGTCAGAAGGGGACAAGAGAAGCACAAATGAGGCTACGTATGTGAAATCAAAGTTGAATTCATGCAAAACAGACAGAGGTATTTCTACAGAAGCACTCCGCACAGACTGCAAGGAACGTAACCGTGGATACGACATCCACTAGGGACTGGGCCGTCCAATGTGTAATATATACATTTGTATATACAGATAAATTCCATATCTGTAAATAAACCCATGACCCAAGGGATCATTGGCGAATTAGGAGTGTAACCGCATAACCATAAACAGGACGCGAAACTAGACCATGCTATGCAATGCTTGCAGTAGCCTGGTTTGCATTTGAACATCTAATCAGTTTATGTGTTTTGTAAACCGGTCACAACACCTTCCATGGGAAGCGGTTGACCTATTCACCTATAGCGGAAACGCATGACTTCCGAGCCGTAGGGCTACGTGGTCATTTTATTCTTGTTATGATGTAAACCGCTGAGATAGCTAGTGTTATGCTATCGACGCGATGCTCCTATATTTCAGTTCAACTTAGATTTCTCAACGGAGCAGTCATCCGACCAAACCATTCCTATAATCCAGTGATGGAGCTAAGAAATAAAGTTGTTAAGACACTCATTCCGTTTGAGTCATCTCCCTTATTCTAAAGAAGAACCAAATCTACTAGATATCATTCAGACGAGAAGGGAAAGTAGAACCACAATGCTTACGTATAACAGTCGTAAGAAAAGACATACAAACTGTCGCTGTCCTATACCATTATAATAAGTGAACAAGCGGACAGTAATAAATGTATTTCGCCGTGTTTAGTACTGGACCCTGGGGATTAATTACAGTCGTCCGTATAAATATTACTTAAAATTCTTGTTCAGTGAATAAAACTGCATAGAAAAGCCGCAGCTGCCATAGTCTAAGCCGCCGCGGATAAGTACCCTAGATCTACCCGGACGGAAAACGACTCAAATAGATACTTATGCTTCACTTAAATACCTAATGACAGGTTGAGTCCTGAAAGTCGTCATCACCTTTCGCTACTCCATGACTCAGGTCGAGATTTGCCTTACCTACCTGGGCTTCTAGGTATTTGCCTCATTTATTGACCTACTATTTCCCGAGCCTGCATTAAACGAAAACTAGATTCACCTCCCTCCTGAACCTAGCTTTTTTAAAAAAAAAACCGCTCCAATTAAATTCATTAGTTCCGACATTTCAGGATAAATGACGAAGGAGGAAAAGAAAGACGTCCGATTCTCCCCTGTGGACGACGACGCCATCACAGCTGACTGCCACTCACAACAATCCACATTCAATTTCACTCAAGCCTGTTCCACTCTCAAGAAAATAGAAACACTCTCACCTCAGCCACTAAAATAAGAGCACGAAAGTCCATCCGGTTTTTTTGGATAATTTGAGACTTCTCTCGCTCTCGAACAGCAGAAAAACAACAAAAATAAAGAAAATTTGCAGACTTTTCTGGTTCTTGAAGATAGTTCTAATAATGTCTTGCAAGATTTGAAACATTAAATTCGTTATATATTAAACTCCCTTTCACTTATTTTAATTAGCATTTACTTTATTATAATATTAAATTCATATCAGAATATGAATTTTCCAACATGATGTAACTGGTGGGGTAATCTTGCTGCAATTTGATATAGACTACTTAGCAGCAAGGGATTTTTTAATTCAAATTTGATTAAATATAGCTCTTATAACGTAAAGTTCACTTATAAATTTCAATATTGAAATATGACTGTATCATTTATCGCTTTATCTGAAAATTCTTTATTTTAGCGTAAATTTTAAATTTCCAACCTGGGAGCTAATGCAAATACTTTTAAAAAGTAAACGATGGCGAGGGGCCTCAATGGCAGATATGAGAACCAAATAAGTAAATAAAATAAATAGAGGAATTTGAATATACTACGCAATAATCTACTTATCATAATATATAAAATACCAGAGATTCAATCAAAAGCTATTGACAGGAATACTTAATAGATAATAATAACGGAAACCTGGTAATTAAATCTTTTTATGCAATACCAAACAGCCTTTTCTACGTCAAACCTGTTAGTAATTATAACTACGTAAGAATAAAATAACATTTTATGCAAATATTTTAACATTTTCCAATAACTATTGTAGTATACACACGCCTGAAAAGTAGTCTGCGACTTAATGAAATAAGAACTTTGCAACTTGTGATCTGGAAAAGTTAGGTTTTGAAAGAAACTGTGTAAACAAACAAACGGGTTATGACTTTAGTCAAAGGCAAATTGTTTCATCTCCTTCATCGTCCGAAATGATGAAAAGTATTTTGTTACCCGCTGCCTAATATACAATATTCGATGTTTTCTGACAAGTTTACTTTTGCCGCTGAAATCTCACTCATAAATAAACAAAAATCGTTCACGGAACTCACGAAATGGTTTTTGTAATGTCTGTTGACACTGGGGGATTATCATTATTATTATTATTATTTTTATTCACAATTGTTTTGTAAGAGACCGTATGACTTAATTGGCACACGAAATCAACAGACCAGGGTAGAGAGAGAGAGAGAGAGAGAGAGAAATTTATAGTATTAATGACCATAAAACGCCACAAAGGACACTTTCGGAAAAACGCGTAGTTACCCTCCCTGATATTGCAAGGATTCACTTTCTCTTTTACGACCCAAATTCCTTCTGGTCCATTTCCCTTGATGTCCAAAATCACGATGCAGCCCTGGAGAGGCATCACGCCTGCAGAAGATCGTCGCTTGACGCCACCTGCCGCTTAAATATGATTTTATTAACTCGGCAAACTGCTCCGAAGCCCCGGTTATAGTCCAAGACAAATGGCGCTTATATAGTACGAGTATCTATGAAGCGCTTGGCAATGGTAGTAAGATATTAGATGCGATTCATATATATTTCCTCCATTAGCTAGGTCCATTACAGAATGGGGATAGAAGCGTACTTTTAAAACGGCCCCATTTAGCTAAATGGAAGTTTTTTTTCCCAGACCGAGTTGGATCTGAGTTGTAGCAGACGATATTTGGTCTAACTGATTCGACATTTTATTGCCAGCGTCGTTTGGTGATATCACGATTTACTTTAAGAAAAAAAAAAGACATCAGCACATAAAATTTTGACCTTTGACCTGTTTTATATGAGTAAACAAACGACCGTTTGACCATAGCAGTTGCTGATCTCGTGAGGCATCATGGGAATTCGCTCTCGTCTCTTTCCTCAGTGTCTCCTCAAGAGGCGTTCCTCACTTCATTTCCTCACCCGATTCTGTCTCCTTTCCCTCTTCTTGACGTTCAGCGGGCTTACACCTGCTTTCAGCTCTCTCTCTCTCTCTCTCTCTCCAAGCATACATACTGATGATTCTCCAGGTATCTTGGGAAGGGGAAAATACAAAGAACTTAATGGGAACTGCAGTGCAGAACCAATTAGTCTTCAAAGACTATTCCATTTTTGCTCATTAGACTTTCACACTTTTTAAGTAAACCTGAAGAGAAATAACGGAGGGGATGTAGATATTAAGAAGTCCTATTTCAGTCATATTTCCTCCAGGTAGAAGAGTAAATGTAGGTGAATGAGGGTTTTTTTTTATTTCATAAATTATCGAACTATTCAATTAGGAATCATTCGACCTTTTCAAGTCATCACAATAGTGAGTCAACTTTTAATCTTAAGAGTCGAGAATTTTCGGTCGAACGATGAAATTGGTCTAATGTACTAAATACCCGTTGGAGGGAAGACTTCCTTACAGCTTATGAATTGATTGATAGTTTATTTTTTATTTTTGGCTTTTTTATTTTTCGGCAATTTTCTTTGAAGGTTTACTTCAGTATTGATTATATATTATTAATATTTCTCTTTTTCTCGATTGCTAGAGCCTTCCACCAGACCTTCATTTTGGAGTTTTATTTTCTCTTATTCTTCCACTCATGAGAGACTCCGCTGATCTTTGAACCCTTTCTCGAATGGAGGTGGATTATTTTTAGGGGGGAGGAGACGGGGCAGGGGGGGTTTCATTATCATAATATTATAATGAATATGAGAACTTTGCTACTTTGGATTAAATATCTTTCAGTTCACTACTGGAACGACTTTGATTGGTTGCTGTGCTCTTCTCTCTCTCTCTCTCTCTCTCTCTCTCTCTCTCTCTCTCTCTCTCTCAACAAAGGCCTTAATAAAGGAATTGGTTCATGACAAATATCACCTGGTAATATCGCTTTGTCTTTTGAATTCATTCATTGCTAACTTTCCTGCTGACACCAGAATTTCACTAGACTCAAACCAAAATGGCTGAGGAGATGCCTGAAGCTTTGTGTAGTATGTGTATGGGTATTTTCCCATAAGTTCATAAAGAGCATATAGTGTATTATTCAACGTTCAATCAGAAATATACAAACAGACCAGCTTAGACTTCAAATAAAAATATAAATACAGTTTTTACTGTAATCAAAATGTTATACTCAGAGTGTAAAGGTGTTTGCATACACAGTTCTTCACGACCTGAATAACTGCCCTGTCATTCACTTTCACGGGCCTTTTATGAACTTGATACTTCATTATACATTTTGTGGCGTTTTCTTACCAAAACGCTAAAGGACTCGACGTATTTTCCTTCGATGGATAGGCTTATTTTGTTCATAATAAGAACACTAAGATTTACAAGAGGCAATTTGGTAAGGGAATACGTGAGAGAGAGAGAGAGAGAGAGAGAGAGAGAGAGAGAGAGAGTGCGTATGGCAATGATGTAGAGGGTGGTTCTACATACTATTTGAGAGCCATCACGCCTGCAGAAAGGGTCGCTTAACGCCGCCACCTGCCGCTTAAATATGATTTTATTTTAACTGGGGCAAAACTGCTTCGAAGCCCCGGTTATGTTCAGAAGGAAAATGGCGTTTACATAGTACTAACGAGTTTATAAAGCATATGGTAATGGTAGTAAGATAAATGGGTCTAACTTATATTTCCTCCTTTCTCTGGGTCCATTACTACCTAATGTGGATTGAGGAGTTCCTTTAAAATGGGCGCCCTCTAGATTTGTTTTATCCCAGACTGAGTTGGATCTGAGTTAGTAGCCTATGACGTTTGGTGATATCATCAAAATTCACTTTAAGAAAAAGTAAGATTTATTAGTAGATAGACATTTTGACGTTTGAACCCTTTTATATACACGTAATAAAAGATCGTCGGTTTGACAGCATCAGTTGATGATCTTATGAGGCATTTTGGGAATTCGTTCTCGTCTCTTTCGTCAAGAGGGGGAGAAGGGGAGGAGAAGGGGTTGGGGGGGAAGGGGAAGCGGGGGGCCTTCACTGTCGCATAATGAAGATAAGAACTTTGCTATCTTAGAGTAACTATCACTTGCTTGACTGTTGAAACGACGTGGATGGGTTAGTGCGGCTCTCTCTCTCTCTCTCTCTCTCTCTCTCTCTCTCTCTCTCTCTCTCTCTCTCTCCTTCAATTCTCTTCAGCAATGTTCTTATAATAGAGGCAGAGCTTTATGTCAAATATCTATTATGGTAATTTCACCCTTTACGAGACTTTAATCTTGGAAATAATGTGAATATTATAAGTCATAAAAGAGTAATGGATGAAACCAATATTTCACTGCAAATGTCTGAATGACACTTCCAGGCTGCTCTGTGAGCAAGAGCCTGTGCTGGCATAGAGCCAATTTAATTGAAACAATAACAACAACAACAACAATACACTCAGCAGGTGCGATATTTTGCTCAAAAGAAGAATTTAGTAAACCTGAATTGCTCCACATCTGATTCCCTCAGTCTGATCCACATCCCTTTGGGAATAATCGAGAGTGATTGGTGTGTTGTGGGGTGAGGTTATTTGTTGTGGTATGAGATGAAGTTTCATAGGTAAGGTTATTTGTTGTGGGGTGAGAGAATGTTTTCTTGGGTGAGGTGATGTGTTGTGGGATGAAGTTATTTGTTGTGGGGTGAGATGAAGTTTCGTAGGGTGTGATGTGTTGTGGGGTGAGGTAAGGTGGAGAAACACTTTCTACGTCAGAATGCAAGAGAAAAGAATTGCAATGGGTGAGTTAAGGGGAGGTAGGGTGAGCTTAAGGGAGGTAGGGTGAGGTAAGGGGTTGGGGTGAAGGGATGGGAGGTGAGGTAAAGGGAGGCAGGGTGAGGAGAGGTGAGGTAAGGGAGTGGGGGTGAAGTAGGGTGAGGGGACGGGAGGTGAGGTAAGGAGAGGTATGGTGAGGGGACTGGAGGGGAGGTGAGGTAAGGGGGTTAGGGTGAGGTCACAGGAGGTGGCTTAGGGTGAGTTAAGAGGAGGTGAGGTAGGGTGATGTGGGGTGAGATGGAGAGAAGCTTCCGACGTAAGAATGTAATTAAATAAAAAAAAAGAGAGAAAAAAAACCAAATGTTTGAAATGATACTACAGGTCTCGTTAGCAGCAATCGTTGATGATGATATCGTGTTGTTGACATGCCATGTCGCCTAATGGATTGGTAATAATACGAACCGTTTTGTCCAATAACAGTTTTTTTTGTATTCTTTTAGTCAGGGAGAAAACATAATCATCAAAGGCTCCCGACAAAAGAATTCGAATTAGTTGTGTTTACCTTTAATGGATAGCTTTTGCATTTGCACATTCTTCTTCGTCTTCTTCTTCTTCTTCTTCCTTTCACAAGTACGGGTTTTATTCTTTGTAATTACTTTAAGCTCACTTAAAACCAGTACTAGCAATATTAGTTACTAATTATATATCTATCAATTAACGTTCGTATCTCATCTATATTTTGATAACCAGTTTTATATATATATATATATATATATATATATATAATATATATATATATATATATATATATATATATATATATATATATATATAATTTATGGTAAGAATCACGGCCATATAATTGACCTTTATCAGACCGGATGTTGACGAAAATGAACAACAGGAACTTGTGGGGATTTTACTAAACGTTTTTCTCATAACTATAATCATTTTGGCCCAAGTTCAAAGACTCGCCATTAAATATTGTAATTTTTTTTCTTTAGTATAAACACCACATATTTTTCTTCCATTTTTTGTTTAGTCGGACAGAATTTATCAGCTAAAAATTGTTATCTTCTGATAAAAATATTTGCAAAGGTTTGGAAAATAACTTAGCTAAAATGTTCTTCACAAAATACTTCATCTTCTAACGTCAAATCACGAAGATTCTTTCTCAGCCTCAAAAAGGTCAATTGTGCGTGGTTTGTATATATGTGTGTGTGTGTGTGTGTGTGTGAGAGAGAGAGAGAGAGAGAGAGAGAGAGAGAGAGAGAGAGAGAGAGAGAGAAATAGCTGCGAAATATCTCCAGTCGACATTAGAAGAGGAGAAAGTGACAAGCTGTATATTGTGTAATGGTTTGGTCATTCTAAGGAAGAGCTCCATATAGAGATATTGCTAAATAATGAAATGTTTTGACTGAAAAGATTGTATTGATGCAGTACAGGTGACATAACCCGACAAATTTACAGAAATAATTGCTCTGATAAAGCATTTGAAATACGGAATGTCTGACAAGCTTCAACAATGCGATCCCAGTTGACTCTGGATTTCAGCTAGACTTTTTTCTTATCAGTCTCTTTAAGAGTATACTGATTGGCACAGTGGTCGGAAGTGCCTATATATTCACATACCTTGGACTTCACAGTAGCTGGAACATCTATGAATATCAGGTCTAATCTATGACCAGGAATATGTGAGGGTTCCTCAAGTAGCTAGACACAATTGGAGGGTACACAGACCTCAATTCAGAATTGTCTATAGTGTTCGTTTCTTTACGAATTAAAAGAAGTTTCTCATACACATATACATAAAGATATATATACTTATACACACGCACACACTAATCAAACTTCAAGGATTATCAAATCAAGAGAAGGAAAAATCCCTCTAGTAAGGCTACTATTTCCCCTTGATACAATGTACCCTCCAAGACCTCCTGCTGCCTCCAATCACTGCCAGGAAGAGGAGCAGAAGCCTTCAAGCATCAACATTTAATCACGGTTCGCCCTGTCGACTCTAGCAAGACGAATCTGATGTCCTCGATTTACCCGAAAAGAGGTTAGGCCCTCAAACACCCAAATTCCTTCTCAACCCGGCAAAATTTAGATAAGAGTATCCTACGAGATGTTCTTATGTCCTTTCTCAATTCTGAGACGTCATTCCTACTCTGGGAAAGGAGAAGAGGCGCTCCTCCTGAGGAAATTGGATTGAGCAACGACGTCCAGAGAATCCCTAACTTTGATGAGGAAACGGATTTGCTCTCTGACTCGGTCTAAAAGGAGCAGTGCCTGATGGTTTTCCTAAATGGCTCCTTTTACGGATACCGGTTTGCAATTGAGGGTTGGTAAATGTGCCTTACTGTTTTATAGTAGTAGAGGAACGTTGAAAGGTTATCTGGTATTTCTAAGATATATAACATAAAAGTAAAGTTCGCGATTGATCAACCTATTCTAACCTAAATTAAATAATAAAAAATGATGGTGTCAGCAGTGTCCCTTTGGGCCCTAACTGCACCCACTCTTTAGCCTTTTACTTTACCTCTTTCCCTGCTTTCCATCCTCAATATTTCTGTCCAACTTCTCTAACTATGACTTCTCAATGCAACTGTGGGGTTCCTCTCAGTTCTTCCTTTAGATCCTTGTACTAAATCTCCTTTATTTCCTGAATCTTTTATGCTGTCCAACTACTCCAACTCTCTCTTTTCTGTACTTTAAGAGCTGAATGGTCGAAAGTGTCCCAGTGCTTTGCTTGACACCATAAATTTGATAAAATTCAATATAAAAAAACAAAATTCCTGATTAGTGCAGCATATGAAGTCGAATATAAATTATAAGAATAAATGCAATATTTTCTTAAGAATTCGCCTTAAAAACCCATTCCTCTGACAGTAAGAATATATCAGGTATTGACCGAGATGAGATGAAACTGTGACCAAGATAACAGTCCATGAATTGCTCTTTTTTTATTCATGAGGTGGGATTTGTGATGGAATATGAGATCACAAAAAATAACATTTAAATAAATTTACGTAACCACCCAAATACTCAACTTTTACCAATCTTAAAAAAACGTGTTTAGACATAAAAGTCGTCTCCGGCTATGGGCTTTGTACATAGTTAGAATTTAGACCAAATTTTATTAATGGAAATATGTAAAATAAAAGAAAATGGACTGACAACCAGAGTATGAATGAAGACCTCACTTCCGAGAACCTTGCCTTAGACTCAGTCTCTCTCTCTCTCTCTCTCTCTCTCTCTCTCTCTCTTCTTCTTCTTCTTCTTCTTCTTCCTCTTCTTCTTCTTCTTCTTTTTCTTCTTTAGATAAAAGGAAGAAGACGCTTGATCACTGACACTGAGAGAATGTGGAATTGAGGAGATTCGAAAGGATCGTTTATTATTATTATCTTCTTCCTCTTCTTCTTCTTCTCTCAATCGTCTATCAAAGATCTATTTCTCTCTTTTATTATCCCGGGAATTTCTTTTCATCGGTTTCGTTTCAGGTGAAAACTCTTTCATGTTTTATGGTTTCGCTTTTTTTTTTCTTTAATACGATTTCTGCACTTTGGAAATATAATACAATCTTTTTTGACAAGTGCTTCGTTTAAACAAATGAGTCAGCCTATAAAAAGTGGGTATGGGTGAGTGAGGGAATGAATGAATGAATAAGTGAGTGAGTAAGTGAGTGGGTAACTGAGTGAGTGAGTGAATGAATGAGGGTAGGAATGAGTGAGGATAGGAATGCGTGAGTGAGGGAGGGAATGAGTGAGTGAGAGAGCGAGTAAAGGAATGAGTGATTGAGCGAGTAAGGGAGGGAATGAGTAAGTGTGAGTGAGGGAGGGAATGAGTGATTGAGCTATTAAGGGAGAGGAGGGAGGGAGTGAGTGAATGAATGAGAGAGGGAGGGAATGAGTGAGTTAGTGAGGGAAGGAATGAGTGAATGAGGAAAGGAATGAGTGAGGGAGGGAGGGTATAATTGGGTGATTGAGGGAAGAAATAATTGCGTGAGTGAGTGAGCGAGGGAGGGAATTAGTGAGTGAGTGAGTGAGGGAGGAAGGGAATAAGTGATGAAATGAGTGAGTGAGGGAGTAGGTGAGTGATTGGGTAAGTGAGTGAGTGAGAGGTGAGGGAGTAAGAGGTAAGGGAGTGAATGAGGGAGTAACTGAGGGAATGTAGGGAATGTAGGAGTGAGTGAGGGAGTACAGTGAGTGAATGGGTGAGAATTTCAGTCACGAATGTTGCAAGAGCGATCGTTCTTTGCTCTGATTTGGGGTCAGGAAGTTTTTGTTCCGTAACTATTCATCAACTTTGTTTGGCCAACTTATCGAAGTTTTTCTTACGAATTCTCGCTAAAGTTGCTTTTGATATAACAAAGTCGTAGCTCTCTCTCTCTCTCTCTCTCTCTCTCTCTCTCTCTCTCTCTCACTTCGCATAAAAGCATAGTTTTGAAAGTTGCTGAATTTGCAGATTTTCCGTGTCGCTCCAATCACCTTTTTCTCACTTCCGCAGAGACTCGAAGGCAACTGCTCAGAAGATGTTTTCGATCTCGTGTTTTTTAAACGATCCTTTTTATGTCTCAGAGAAGAAATTCATTCGCGTCTTCAACTCTGCATCTCGAAAAGTATTGTTGCAATATTCTTTTAAAAAGAAAGTTATCACCTTTTGTCTTTGGATTTCGGTAAATATTATTACATTCTTCAAAAGACTATTCCCAACTTTGTCTTTGCATTTCGGAAAGTATTGTTGCAATATTCTAAATAGAAAATTGTCACCTTTCGTCTGTTTTGTTAAATAAAAGAGCACCAAGAAATGAGGAATCAACAGACTCTTATGATCACTTCCCAGATATCATATAGTTAAAGGTAACATAAAAAATCTGGTTCATTTTAGACGGGATAAAACGCCAAAATAAAACCCCAGCGAAGTTTCCTGATGTTTTAATTTTAAATAAACAAGTGAGGCGTTTTATTCCTGTGCATCTGTACTTAATGCATAACTGTGCATCTGTGCTTAAGTATTGTAAAGCACACGGTTATTGGATAATGTAAAAAAGAAATAAAAAGATATATATGAATAATTAAAACTTAGTTCAGCAGAAAACGAAAACTTTAAAGGGTATGAAAATATAATAAGATAAGAAATGTGAAGTGAATAAGGTTGTATACATAATACGTTTGTATGTATTATTTTCCATATAAGGTCTTTGGAGTCTTTAGCCTACGAGCAACTGCAGTGAAGCCATCTGGTGGGATATAACGTAATTTTTCCTTTTTTTTTATTTTTAGAAGAAGAAGAAAAAGAGGAAATGATTTGGTTTGTGACCCTTTCGAGAGCATCAAAGTCTGACACAAATCATCTCTCTCTCTCTCTCTCTCTCTCTCTCTCCTCTTTATCTTTGGCAAATTATAAACGAGGAACACTCCTCCGATAGATATAAAAAATGCGGAATTTATGTGGGAAGGGAGCCAGAAAAATCCATTTGAATCTTTACTGTACAAGGAATTATACTTTCTCTCTCTCTCTCTCTCTCTCTCTCTCTCTCTCTCTCTCTCTCTCTCTACGGTGACGATGACACTAAAAGCTAAAGAAGTTACTATGAAAAGGAAATACACTACAAAAGGTGATTAAAGTAAATAAACTTAACTTGATAACTACTACACCATTTAAATAAAAAGACACTAAAAGAAAAAAAATCTACTGATATATAAAGAATAAAATAAAATTGTACTAAAACTCTATTTTTAGATATAAAAGAAGTTATTATAAGATTACTTTTAACGATTCGCAAAAGGGAGAAGATGAAAATATAGAAATATGTAAACATAAAAGTCTAAATGTCCATAGTCATGCAAAAAATAAAACGGTGGTGACAGGAATCCAATAACATTTGAGTTCCAAAAGCGAAATGGGAAACTGAATCTGGGATCTTCTCCTCTCTACTTTTCACCTTCCTCCATTAAACCCTATATTCTGTTTGTTCTCTCGTCCGTATTTACTAATAGAAGGGAGACGGTTAATAAATTATGCGCTTGTATTTACACACGAACTTTGCATAAACAGGACATGAAACAGTAAAACAGGCTATGGCAGCGGTAAAACAGGATATGGTAAAACAACAACTGACATCAGTAAAAACGTTTGTGACAACGTTAAAACAGATTATGACAACGGTTATTATTGTTATTATATTCCAGTAGACGAAACCCATTCACACTGAACAAGAAGCCCACCAAAGGGGCCAATGACTTGAAACTGAAGCTTCCAAAGAATGTTGGTTTCAACCTCCCACCGCTACAGATTCCCCAACACTGCGTCAGTAACTGATCATTTTACAGAGCCAGTGATTATTCATCGCTTTGGGGGGAGACACGAGCCCGCCACATCCGAGCAGCATACCACGACACTAACCACTATACCAGCGGACCAGCTAATACAGGCAATGATTGCGCTAAAATAGAAAGACGGAAGCGCTTGTTCCAGGACTTGGTGGAGAAGCTTTGTCATTCTCTCATCAGCATCTGCGTCGCGTCAAATCTCTAATCCACTTGAGTGGTCTTGTTTGTTTTTGAAAAGCGTCTGTCTTTCGTGGGCGCCATGAATACACGAGAGAGAGAGAGAGAGAGAGAGAGAGAGAGAGAGTTTTAGGCAGCAGTTTTATTTCCAATGCTTGTCTAAACAAGAATGAAGCCTAATTACGTCTGGGCTAATTATTCTTGCGTGACAAATCACGAGACATCTACCATGCAAATGATTCTTCATCCAGTCTGTAAAATCATTGAAGTTTCTGACAAAAAATTATAATCGATTACTAACTAGTTAATGTAACTAACGTATCAACTTCTTTGTTTGTACAATGGCTGTAATAGATTCACACATGGAATAAATAAGAGATATTCGAAAATGTATACCACATCTGAACTTCTGTTCTTCAAATAAATGATGATGTTTTTCTTCTGATCGTAAACTTGAAAACAAATTAATAATGGTTATAATATGTTAGTGTTTACACTACCTTAAATTACTATTCCTGTTCTCCCAGAGCGAAATGGTAGTGCACCACCTTTAGTTTTTGTGAGATTGTTGTAGAATTAGACTGCATAAGTACAGAGAGAGAGAGAGAGAGAGAGAGTTATTGGCAACAATAGGTCTACTGAGACAAAGACCGACCCCCGATGCTCAAATCTTATCCAGAAATCGTTAGCTTTCCATTAAGGAAAATCTGTTATAGTTGATTATTTTCACTGCTGTTCGATCCTTACGAGACGGAGGCGAAGTTAATTCAATATTTTTCAGCTTTTATGTAAACCAGTCAAGATGACAGGTGTTGTGTTCGACAGTTACCGTTAATTTGTCTGTCTTTCTCTGAGTCCGTTGTCTTTTAATTTACTTTAGAATTTGGTCGGAATTCTGTACCGGATGTAGATAGTTCTGCTCTTAATTAATTTCAATAATAGTATTTCTTAGGCAATTTAATAAGCAGAGTTGATTAGACTTCGAGATTAATTCGGACTTGGAATATTTCCTGGATTTTATGATGTGGATTCCAGTGAAACTTTGTAGATCATATGATGGATTTTGGGAAGCTTTTCTTCTCTCTCAAAAAAGGTGATTCTGCAAATGAATGTCAAATATATTTTTTGAAGTTATTTATAATTACACGAAGTTAAATTTCGAGTTTAATTCGGATTTGGATGTAAATCCACGATTTATCTTGTGGATTCCAGTGCAACATCGTGGATTATGGTGGAATTTTGGGAACAATTCCTAAATCTTCCAAAAAGTCATTCCTTTGACGTTGGTGCCTGCGTATGACTGACTATTATTTGGTCGTTACAATTTTTTCATGTATTAATAATGAATTTTGCGCAACAGTAGCTAAACTCGTAATAGATAATAGCAACACAAACCTTATTACTCAATATATTCTTTATATTGCAGCACCTTGAATTATTAACACGGCAATATCGCATCTAGAAATAGCTTCACAGTTCACTTCATTGATGTCCTGATATCACTCTACTGCCTTTTTCCAGCCTTCTTTGACCTTTGGAACTGATCTCCGTTTGCTTAATATCTCAGTTATACTTCTCTGAAGAGACTATCGACCCTGGAGAGAGAGAGAAGAGAGAGAGAGAGAGCAAAGAAACCTTGTCCACATGAAAATGAAGTGTCGCTAATAATCTCCAATACTACAATATTGCAAAGAAACGAAGTAATGGAGAAGTGTGGTCTTATTTGAGAGAGAGAGAGAGAGAGAGAGAGAGAGCATACTGGGTTGAATAGGAATAATTTCCTGACTGTTACAAGGGAACTTTCTTGAATGATGTACTCAAAAGGACATTTCCTTCTATTTTAGTTTCCTTGGATGGAAGTTTCGAACAGCCATGTTTATAATGGAGTCAATATATTGTATTCGTCTCTTGTCTGGAGATCTTGGCTGAATCAAGAAACGATTATTTTTTGGTGCTTTAACAGGACACGAACAATTGAGCCTTCGTGTCAGGAGAGGTCAGTTTGCTGGGTTACTGGCACCTCCATTGTAAAATACGTATTATATATATATATATATATATATATATATATATATATATATATATATATATATATATATATATATATATATATGTGTGTTGTGTGTGTGTGTGTGTGTGTGTGTATGTATGTAGATGTATGTATATGTAAATAGATAGATACATAAATGAATACATAAATAAATACATATATAAATTCAAAAATAAAAAAATATATATTCAATAAACTGATGAATCAATAAATAAATGTACAAATAAATAGATGTAATACATTGGAGAATAAGGAAATAAACAATTAAATAAATAATTAAATAAATAAATAAACAAATAAACAAATTTAATAAATATATGAATAAATAAATAAAGAAATAAATGCATAAAGTAAACAAAAAGCGAAATAGAGAGAAACCAAAAGACTTTCTACAGAAAACAAACAAAACAAAGGCCTTTCATTTTTCTTCTTCTTCTTCTCTTCTTCTTCTTCTTCTTCTTCTTCTTCTTCTTCTTCTTCACAGCCCAGGACCGAAACGAGAACAGCTCACGCAAACACGAACAGAAAATTGCGATGCTAATGCTAATTCCACTCACTCAAAGCATTCACGCTCTCTCTTTCTCCCTCTCCTTCCGTCACGTGTGCTACTTTTGCCGTAGCCGTGGTCACTTACCGACACGAGGGATCGATCGCGTGTTTTGGCAAGGCCGTCAATTCTTTGTAATTCTCAGGCATTAGAGAATGAATTGCTGTGACGACAGGTCTGTTCATGACCCGAAATATGTATACGGCTATGATGAGGACAGTCGTAGTTTTGGGCAGGAATGGAAGGTTAAGCCTTCATTTTTTTTTCGGGGTGAGGGGTGGGCCAGGGGGGGGGGGGTGGGGGGGGGTAATATCCCCAGTTAGTAGGCGCTATAAGTGAACCGTTTTTCATTCCCGTCTACATCGGCAACGGAATCTCTGGTGATTCTCGCGTGTTCAAAATGAATGTTTAGCGCAGATGTCAGCAGGGAAAAATCAGCTTAGATGTTTTGTCTTGTTATTAATGCCTCTTTTCCACTGCTTTTCATTATAATTATAAAAAAAAACTCATTAACCTTCAGACTTTGTGTATAGATGACCTAAATATATGTACACAAATCAACGTTGGCTATATTTTAGTTATGTCAATATATCCCTAAAACCTAAATAAGCATTCTTAACATGGAGTATTGAATTTTAATTAAAATAAATTAACATTGACAGTTAGACCTTATGTATAAATAGCTTGTATATATATGCACAAATAAACAATCATTAAACTTTCAGTTAATATCACTATAACCATGCAAAATACTTGAGAACTTTTAACAAGAAGTAATTTCATTTAGAGCCCTTACACACGAGGACACTAGTGTCCGCCACCGGTGTCGGACACTAGTTGCCTCCCATATTATCAAATGGAGCCTTTCACACGAGGCAACAGCAGTGTCCCAAGCAGACAACTTCCGGGCAACAGATATTTCGGTGTCTCGCTCCCGCAACACGTGGCGGACACTGACGGTTTCCCGCCATTCTTCCGACTGGGGTGTGTGAGTGGCTCACTAGTTGCCATGCGGTGTCTTGAGCAAGGACACTAGTGTCCGACACCGGTGGCAGACACTAGTGTCCTCGTGTGTAAGGGCCCTTAGTGCAATGAAAATAAAAAATCATGGACCATCAGACTTTATGTATAAATAATCTGGAATTATATGACCAAGTAAATATTATCTTCATTTTCTAGTTAAATGTCAATATGTCCCTACAACCTAAATAACAATTTTTAGCATGAACTATCAGATTTTTTTATTCATAAATGACGTAAATATATATATACCCCTATCATATATATATATATATATATATTATATATATATATATATGATATATATGATATCATATATCATATATATATATATATATATATATATATATATATGGATATATATATCTATGTATAGATACATATATATATTATATAGATATATATATATATATATATATATATATATATATATATATATATATATATATATATATATATATATATATATCTAGTATATATATATTAAAATTGACATGTTTTGATGACAACGCAAGAGTCGAGCTCGCTATCAAACGTGTTGAAAGAAAAGTTAAACATTCGTAACTTCCAAAAGACAAAGATCTCTCTCTTTTTACGTTATATATATATTCTTTTATAACACGTAATGCGAAATCTGAACACACATTTTAAAACATCCTATTCTAAGCTATCTAGGAATCTGAAAAAATGTTACACAATCTACAAGACATTTCAAAGAGGGGAAACATGCATTTTGAAAGTAGCAATTATAATAACAATATATATTTTATATTTATATTTAGATATATATATATATATATATATATATTATATTTTATATATATATATATATAATATTAGAATATATAAGATAATTTATTTATATATATATCTATATATTAGAATAGATATTATATATATTTATTTATTTATTTTATAGATATATCATATATAATATATATTATAATATATATAATTAATATATATACATATTATATATATATATATATATATATATATAGATATATATATAATATCATATAATATATATATATATTTATCTATGTACTATATATATTTTCATATGTATATTCTATATATACTATATTACTATATATATTATTATATATATATATTATTATATACTACTATATATAATATATATCTATTATATATATAGTATCGATATATATATTATATATATATATATATTATATATATATATGATATATATATATAAATATATATATATATATCTAGTGATATAATATATATAATAGATTATATATTATAGATTATATATTATATAATATTATATATTATAATATATATTATATATATATATAATATATATGATATATAAGATATATACTATATATATATATAATAGATAAGTAGATTATCACATAGATATATATATATAAGATATATTATATATAATATATATATATATTATATATATATATATATCTAGTATATATATATATATAATATATATCTTATGTATATTATAATCTACCTATCTATATAGATATAATAATATATTATATATATAATATTTATATAGATATATAATTACATATATATATATATAATAATATATATATATATATATATATAGATATAAGATATATTATATACAAGGAAGAAGATATATAATATATATATTATAAATATATATATATATATTCATATATATAATATAATCATATATATATATTACATAGATAATATATATACACAGATATATAATATATTATATATTATTACTCATATATATAACTTCTATATATATTATATAATTATATATAAATAAATAAATAAATAAATAAATTCTATATAATGTTATATATATATAGATTATAATATAATAGATATATAATATAAACATAAATAAATATAAATAAATTATTATTATATATTGCTACTTTCACGTTATATATATAATTCTTTTATAAACACGTAATGCAGAAATCTGAACACACATTTTAAAACATCCATATTTCTAAGCTATCCTAGGAAATCTGACAAAAATGTTACACAATCTACAAGACATTTCAAAGAGGGGGAAACATACATTTTTCGAAAGTAGGCAAATATAACTAAATAATATATATATTTATTTCATTTATTTTAGTAATTATATATAGCTATTATATTTATATATATATATATATATATTTATATATATTATATATTTATATATATATATATATATATATATTTATATATAATATATATATATTACTATCAGATATTATTATATATTACTATATATATCTTAATATATATATATATATCATAACTATATATTAATAATATGATATATTATAATATATTATATTATATATATATACATCATATTATCTGATATATATAATATCATATATATATAATATATATATTCAATATATATATAATATATATATATATATAATATCTATATACTATATCTATATATATATTCTATGTATAAATATATATATATATATATATAATTTATAATATATCTATATATAGATATTATATATAATATAATATAATTATATATATTGAATATATATATAATTAATATAATAATAATATTATATATTATATATATCTTATTATATATATATACATATATATACATAGATTATAGATATTATAGACCCAGAGATATATATCTATATATATATATTAGAATATATATCATATATATTATATATATCATATATAATATATATATTTATATATAATTATATATCATATAATAAATAAATATATTAATTATATATATATATCTATATATTATATATATAATATATTACTATATATATAATATTATAATATCGATAGCTATCCATATCTAATGTATATAAATATCTATATCATAATAACATAGAATATATATATATATCATATATATCTATATATATATATCTATATATATATATATCATATAGATATAGATTATAGATATATATACAATAGATTACTAATATATCTATATAATATTATATATAATATACTATATAAATCACATATCATATATATCGATATATACTATATCAATATGATATAGATATATATAGATATAGTTTATAACACAGATATTATATATTATATATACATTATATAATATATAAAGGATAAATATAAATATATATATATAAGATCGATATATAATTATATATATTATATATATATTAATATATAATATACAATATATATATTAATATATATATATATAAATAAAATAAAATAATTATATTATAGTTATTATATATTTGCTACTTTCAAAATGCATGTTTCCCCTCTTTGAAATGTCTTGTAGATTGTGTAACATTTTTTTCAGATTCCTAGATAGCTTAGAATAGGATGTTTTAAAAATGTGTGTTCAGATTTCGCATTTATTGTGGTTATAGAAGAATATATATATAACGTAAAAAGAGAGAGATCTTTGTCTTTTGGAAGTTACGAATGTTTAACTTTTCTTTCAACACGTTTGATAGCGAGCTCGACTCTTGTGTTGTCATCAAAACATGTCAATTTTAATTGTCGCCCAGCCTCCGTCTCGATCGAGTAGTGTCTTTCTTTTTTTTTTTAACAGACTCGTCTTGTACGCGTATATCTTTGTCAAGTCCCACGTGGGAATTGCACATTTTGTATGTGAGATTGCATCAGATTTCAGAACTTTCGAGAAGCTTTCGTGCCAAGAACGTTTTGACATCTGCTCTCTCCCGTTTCCGTAAAGGAAGAGATTTCATTCTATCTTAAGACCTCGAGGCATTAACATCTCTCTCGCTCTCTCTCTCTCTCTCTCTCCCGCGACATCATTGAGATTATATTAACGTAACGTAAATTGGTCACTCGTAACGTTTTAGAGTTTCATATTTGATATTTCTTAGAGTTTATTTAGTATTATTTAGTTTCTTTTGTGGAATCTGAACAAACATTTCGTAACGGCGCCTGGTTTTTGTGAAAGTGTAATATACAAGCTGCAGCAAGAGAGAAAGAAGTTGGTATACCAAAAAGGTAAAGTGTTATATTTTTATTAGTTGCAACTAATAACGGTTAGGAACTGTGTTTAACTAATAACTAAAAGTTAATCAGAAAAGTGTTTGGTTAACTAATAACTAATAACGGTTAGGTAATAACTAATAACGGATAGGAGTTGTGTTTAACTAATAATGGATAGGAATTGTGTTTAACTAATAATTGATAGGAACTGTGGTTAACTAATAACAGATGGTTGTGAAGGTTTGGTAAAAACTGTTGGTTACAGTGTTTTTGAGTGAAAAGATTTACACTTTTGCACATTGCTGATTTTTGTGTGTGTTTGTGATTGTTCCATTGTTTGTGTACTATTTCATTTTCTTATTGAAGTGTGTCTTTTTATTTTATATTTTCATTTGCATTCACAATTTAATTGACTTAGTTATTTTCATTGCTTTATCATTGCACAATTAATTGAATTTAACACTTGTGAGTTAATTTGCATTTACTTAGAATTCTTTTCAAGTTTTATTATTGTTTAGTACTAGTGAATTAATTTCTGATTTCAATTATTGCCTAACACTTTTGAATTTTGATTGAATTAATTTTCTTGAATTTTGTGATAAATTAATTTTGATTTAATTTTACTTAATTTGATTCAAGAATTAATTAAACTTTACTTTGTTTTCAAGTAACAGTAATTTTCCCTGATATTGTGAATTTCACTTATAAATTTTGAATTTAATAATAAATTTTTGTATTTAAAATTTTTATAAGTGTTTTCTTTATCTTACACCAGTATAAATATATTTAATTATGATTATATTTATGTTAGGTAGAAACATAGAGTGGTAATTGATTTGCTTTCCTTCAATTTAATTGAAGTGACTTAGAACCAGGGAAGTACTTAGACTTCTGAAATCAGGGAAATACTTAGAGTTTTAAAGTTGTTGATGGAGTGATGCCCTTTGATTAATTTAATTACTTACAAGATTACCTCACACCTGTTTTGATGAACTTAGTCTGAATTTCTGCAATACTGTTAAGTGTTAAGGGATCACTGTTGCCTTTAGAGTATTCAGTCGTTTAAACGTGTTATGAGGGTTCAGGTGTCTGGCTTTTGTGAGGTAACATTAAATGAATGGTAAGTGTAGTAACCAGATACTTGGCACATCGTAACAATATATACACACATATATATATATATATATATATATATATATATAATATATATATATATATATATATATATACTATATATACATATATATATATATATATATATATTATATATATATATATATATATATATATATATATATATATATATATATATATATATATATATGTATATATATATATATATATATATATATATATATATATATATATATATATATATATATATGTATATATATATATATATATATATATATATATATATATATATATATATATATATATATATGAGAATGAACGCAAAGTAGACGCATGTGAACAGAACAGATTTATACTGATCAACTTTATCCAGTTATATACCAGCAATAACTATCGTCCGTGGAGGCATTGAGGTTAATCGCTTTGGGAAAATATAACATGAGAACAGAGACAGGTGCAAATAAACCGAGCTCACGAGTGATAGGAATCAATGGAAGTAAATCACTTGAGTGGAGTACGAAGCGAGCCCTATCAACTATTGCGTTTGCTAGGTTCCCACATAGGCCTAGTGCTGCAACCCTACAGTCTACCGAGCAGCTGTGAAAATGGGTTTTAGAGTCTGCTGGGTTTAAGAAATAGGGTGAGTGGGTAGCATCCTCATCCCTGAGGAATTTTTGAGGAGCCTGGAGGTTGTACAGGCCTGAAGAGTGAATTAATGATTGAAAGAAACCATAATTTCCACGCCAGGGATGGCTGCAGATTTCTACGTCGACGGACATGAACCAATCCTTGTGGATGGGGAATCGTGATCTTAATTCCATGAGACACAGTCTGTGGATTATGAGTTCATTCGCGGGAGGAAGAAGAAGAAGAAGACGAAGGACAGAGATTCTTACCCCTTCCAAATCATGCTGGGAACTGTGATAGCCTGACAACCGGTTACGTTGCAACTATTTGATATATATTTGCAGTCGACTATTTATTGATCTAGGTATGCTCTCTCTCTCTCTTCTCTCTCTCTCTCTCTCTCTCTCTCTCTCTCTCTTTACATATCTTCAGTAAAAAAAAGACAAGAAAAATTAAATTCAAATAATGAATACCGGAGTTATTCACTATCATTATAAAGAAAGAATATCTCACCCAAACTGAAATAGTTCTTACATAGAAAATAATTAGTTATTACTAAATTGAATAAGAAGAATGATTCACTTTCATTAGGAAGAAGAAAAAAAAGTTAATCATTACATTGAATAACAAGAGTTATTCATTTTGCATTACAGAGAAACAATGCATAGGAAGAAACTCCCTAAATAACTTAAATTGAAACAGATTGTTCATAGAAAATAATGACCGTCATTACTCATTTGAATACCAAGAGTTATTCAGTCCCATTATACAAAAATGTGTAAAAAGCAGGAGCTATTCATTTTCATTATGAAAAACAAATGTATAAAAACAAACTCCCCACTCACTTAAAATGAAATGGATTTATATAAAAATGTAATGACTCCTATTTCTTTAATAATTATGAGATGAGAGATAAAAGAGAGAGTGATGAGATCTCCCTCCAGTACAAAATTACCAATATAAAGTTTTTAGTTTTTATTGAGACTTATTCATCTTATCAGGAACTGCTCATAGGAATGTGTTCGTCCCCTGATCATTGCTAATTATTCTGGCTAAATGAGATATCTCCCTGGTTATATTAGAATCTAGTATTGTTAATGGGTTACATGTAAAGCGATGCATTACGTACTTATGTAACACGAAAGAAGGCCCAGTCATCAAACACAATGGCCCAAGGGTTAAATACATTACCCTGTAAATACCTCCGTAATTAATGATATTATATTTGCAGGTTTATTGAGCTATTTCGCCTCCCCACTGAATAGGACCTCCAGTCAGTCTTTATTATTCAGCCATCTCTTTATGATTCTACTAAAATAATATTATCTAATAATTAACAATGACATTATCGTGAGTGATTAAATCTCTCTCTCTCTCTCTCTCTCTCTCTCTCTCTCTCTCTCTCTCTCTCTATGTCCGTCTCTCCCTTCCCAATTCGTCTGTCTGCCTCCATTTGGGAGAAAGCTTCCGGAAGAAAGTTTGTGGCCACTGCTAGCCCCGATCCTCGGGAGAAAGCGACAGAACTTTCTAGAAAGAGAGTTTTCGGTTTCTAAGAAGTTGGTTTTCTCCTTCGGTTCAAAGACGTCAAAAAACAACATGATATGAGAAGCCCGATACAGGAAGACCTTTCACAGGATTCGTCTGTAGGAAAATGGAAGTAAGTCCTATATGTTTTTTATATCGTATTTTGTACAGAAATTATATCATATCTTCACGATTGATATACATTTCGTATCAAGACTCATTGGTAGGTTACATAGACATGCTGCATATATGATAAAATTATTATTATTATTATTATTATTGTCGATTCAATTCGATTATACCAGGAAGCTCTGCCTTGTCTTCAATCTGAAGGAACCTCGATACATTGACTGTTCATCAGGTCCTTTGCCTGACAGGAACCAGACAGTCAGTCTCCCTTGAGAACGAAGACCAATTAAAGAGAAGACTCAAGCCCGAGGTCCTAAGGGAAGTTCTTCTCCTGAAGGGGAGATTCCGCAAACAAGGAACGATCATCAGGAGAGGTTATGACCCATCAGAACTTCTCAAGGGCCTCTTCTGGGGAAGGAATAGCTTCTCTCTCTTCTCTCTCTCTCTCTCTCTCTCTCTCTCTCTCTCTCTCTGTGATATATACCTTTTCTCACTCACATTCACTGACAAAATTGATCGTCCTACTTCCATCGGTAATTAAATGGGAAATAAAATACGCACAGACACCACACATACATATATATATATGTGTGTGTGTGTGTGTGTGTGTGTGTGCCTGTAAACAAACAATCGTGCCCTAGACATATGTGATCCATGAAATCCTACTGAAAGCATCAAAAGAGCAATTGACTAAACCAAAGTTATTTATTGAAGGGAAAATTCAAACAATTGAAATATTTCAACTGGAATTCCAGAGCAGATCAATCAATGTCCAGCCATTATGTGATTCCATTTCATTACTGAACCAATATAAAAAAGAGAAATTACATCGCTTTATGTACAAATGGTGCCATCAACGGTAATTACTCGGGAAAATAACGATGGAAATTACAATGGAAATTAATTACAGCTTTTATGGAGGTTGAACACAAATCCAGCCGAAGAATTCGGCGGAAATTGGTCAATGAAAAATGAATTTCAAAACTGCTTTTACTTAGAGACTATTTATGTGAGGATTTGATCCATGAAACTAGGCTGAGGGCCACTCCCGGCCTTCACTTCCGGCGTAAGGAGATGAAGATGTGATTATACTGAAGTGTTTAAAGTATTTGTTAAAGGTTAGGAGTAAAGAAATGTTTGGAAACACATAAATAACAATTCTTCAGCAAACAAAAACATGCGTCACAAACGAAAACAAAATGCACAAACACGTACCAAGTTCATCTTGCATTATGCACATACGTACTTAACATACATACATAAATACATATATACGCACATATATATGTATGAGAGAGAGAGACTCACAGATGTCTTGTCTAGTCTGCCCCAAATTTAATCAACGACGAAACAGAAAGGAAAAATTGAGAGCAACAAAGAACTTCTGTTTTCCCGTAGCGGCCTCCAGCAATAATTACTCTCCCGTTTCCCCCCTCGAGAGGATTTGGAATCTGCACAGAAGGGAAAATATTTCCTTTAGATGGAGTCGACTCTTTGTGTTTCCAAGATAAGAGGTTCTCCTTTGTGCAGAGGAAAATGATTTATCTCGCATATTTAACAGTTGGTCGTGCTTTATCATGATTTAAAAGGTAAACAGAGAGAGAGAGAGAGAGAGAGAGAGAGAGAAGAGAGAGAGAGAAGAGAGAGAGAGGCACTCTTATCACCCATCCCAAAACCCACTATTCATAAAAATAAAACAAATCTGTGCCAGACTAAGAACCTCTGTCGTTCCATCATTTCCCCACTTATACGCTTTTATTCCTTCCTCTTTTACTTCCTTCTACGCCCTCAAGTGGCGCAAAAACGGCCATATTATGCTCGATCAGCGGCTTTTATAGAGCAAAGATCCGAGCTCAGCATCTGTTGTACCCAGGAACGATCTTGCGGGTCTTACGAGGGAAACGAGATCGGTTATTCTCAGAAGGTGGAAGGAGGCGGTTCTCAACTCCCAGGTGAACGGTGGAAAAATGGCTGGTCTCAATGAGGGGAGACTGCAAAGGGTCTTATTGAGAGTTATCCTCTGCATTATGGGCACCAAGCGGCCGCCCACTCACCCCCACCCCTCCTCAAATGGGCAATAGAGAAAAAAGTTATCTTAAAACTTTGAGAGAGAGAGAGAGAGAGAGAGAGAGAGAGAGAGAGAGAGAGAGAGAGAGAGAGATAAACTATGCTTCTTGGCCACCCCTGAATAGAAGGTATCTTAAACGTTTCATTACGATGAGAGAGAAAGAGATATACAGGAACAGAGAGAGAGAGAGAGAGAGAGAGGAGAGAGAGAGAGAGAGAGAGAGAGAGAGAGAGAGAGAGAGAATATCCCTACCACATACATTTCCGTTATCTTACAACTTATAGGAATACAATATCTAGATTATGTCAGGGAAAGGAGAGAGAGAGAGAGAGAGAGAGAGAGAGAGAGAGAGAGAGAGAGAGAGAGAGATCGTCTGTCGAAGACCAAAGAAATATCCTCTGTCAATTCAATCATGATTTATTTCCCCTCATTTGTCCTCTTCTTCTTCTTCTTCTTCTTCTTCTTCTTCTTCTTACGGAAGCTTTAGACATCATCTGGGAAAGACATTCATAGACGGTTCATGCTCGGTCCCGGTACACTCCCGGGCTCGGGTGTGGAGTCGGCTGGTGTAAGGTGGAGGGGGTGTGTATGGTGTGGGGTGGGGTGTGTTGGGGGATGGCAGGATTGGATATAAGCTGGAAATTCAACCCCTTTTAAAGTTGATAAATTAATGATGAATTTAGAATTGTGTCTTTGGTCTCTTGAGTTCAGAATTAACGAGGTTTCAGTTTCACTCCCTGAAAAGAATGGAATGGCTGCCTCTATATAATAGAATGACTATTAAATTTGAATCAAGCGCTTCCCAACCTCATATTTCATGCTGGCATGAAAGATTGATGCAGGGTGATCGAAAGTATAACAGTCATTATTCTATTTAAATTGATCTTCGAAAGCAAGTTATTGAAAGCTTAAATATTTGCGGTTTCATTTCCAACAAGATTCGTGCGATGAAAATATCTTTTTAATCAGCAATGTCGAGAAACAATACTTGGAGACATCCCTGGATAGTAATGTCATTGTTTAGATATCAAATAAACTCTCTCTCTCTCTCTCTCTCTCTCTCTCTCTCTCTCTCAATCCATTTAAAAACTCTAAACTGCACCAGTTTATTCTTGAACGTTCTTTGCCTCTATTTGCATTCCCATTCCGTACGGAATCCACCTTTGTAAAACTCTATGTTGGAATACCCGCTCTTCCATCCAGCGTCACTTCCAGCACATCTCCTGGACTGGAAACCGTTGGCGTTATTCGTGTAGTTCCATCAACTAACATTGTTACTCTTTTCGCTGGAAACTTGATCCGCTTTTGTCTGGAAACTGGAAAGGTATTGCTGGAATTACTCCCTCGGGCTTCTTTGGGCTCTCTCTCCCAGACCCTTTGTTCCTCCCCCTGGGAATATGGAATATTCCTCTTCTTCTTCTTCTTCGTCTTCTTCTTCTTCTCACAAATCCAGAGTAATATATTCTTGATGCTGTATTCTGTAGTACTTTAATACCGCCTACCAGTCGACCCAGCAATAAATGGGCACGGAGCATCTGCTGTTAGAAAATGCTGTTAACGTTTGTGGAAAGATGCTGTTGAAAATGCTGTTTAAAGATGATGTGTGGTAATGCAATTTTGACAGATGCTGTTCATAACGCTATTTGAAAGTGCTGCTAGATGCTGCTAAAACGATGTTTGACAGCACTGTTAAAAGATGCTGTTAAAACGCTGTTTGAAAGTGCTGTTAAAAGATGCTGTTGAAAACCCTGTTGGAAAGGGCTATGAAAATATGTTAAAAAATGCTGTTAAAACAGTTTCAAAGCGATGTTAAAATATGCTGTTTAAAAGCTGTTGGAAAGTGCTGTTAAAAGATGTCGTTAAAACGCTGTTTGAATGCGCTGTTAAAAGATGCTGTTGAAAACGTTGTTTTAAAGCACTGTTATAAGATGCGGTTAAAACATTGTTTGAAAGCGCTGTTAAAAGATGCTGTTGAAAATGCTGTTAGAAAGGGCTGTTAACATATGCTGTTAAAACGCCATTTGAAAGTGCTGTTAAAAACGCTGTTTGAAGGTGCTGTTAAAATGCTGTTTCAAAATGCTGTTAGATGCTGTTAAAACCCGGTTTGAAGGTTCTGTTAAAATATGCTGTTGAAAATGCTGTTTGAAAGCGATGTTAAAAATGACGTTAAAAACCTTGTTTGAAGGTGCTTTTAAAAGATGCTGTTAAAAACGCTGTTTGAAGGTGCTGTAAAAGATGCTGTTAAAAACGCTGATTGAAAGTGCTGTTAGATGCTGTTAAAAACGCTGTTTGAAGGTACTGTTAAAAGATACGTAAAACCGTTTGAAAGCTCTTAAATGTTTAAAAACGCTGTTTGAAAGTGCAGTTAGATGCTGTTAAAACGCCGTTTGAGAGTCCCGATAAAAGATACTGTTCCAAAATGTGGGGGAGAGAGAGAGAGATGTGGACCTGCAGAAGTGTGGGTTGGTGGTAGGGTGGGGGTGGGGGATAAGGCAAAGGGGGGAGGTGGGGGTGAAGTTGGGTGGAGGATATGAGCTCAAGATTCAATCAATCCTTTTGGAAGGTATTACCGACTGCATTTATTTATATAAATAAATAATAAATTTATAATTCGATGAGACTGCATCCTAATATCTCTCTCTCTCTCTCTCTCTCTCTCTCTCTCTCATGGTAATGTATTACCAGTGATAATAGACACAAACGAAAGTATCTAAAATATATGGTTGTAAAGTATGAATAGTGCTTTTTGGGCCTTTTTATATTCACACCACACACACACACACACACACACACACACACACACACACATATATATATATATATATATATATATATATATATATATATATATATATATATATATAGATATATATGTGTGTGTGTGTGTGTGTGTGTGTGTGTGTAGGTGTGTGTGGTGTGTGTGCAAGTGAACTAAAGGATGTTATGCTTCCCTATCAATGAGCTTAGAAGCCCTTTATTTTCTTTAATTCTTAATTCTTTAAAATCTATTTAGTGTTATAATCCTCTGTGAGTGAAATGCCAAAGTTTCCAGCTAAATTTTTAGATATTTTCCGGACGGAGACAACATTTATTAACTCACTTTTAAAGTCGTCTCCATTTGCATGGTTTCTGAAGCCGTCGAAGTCAGTCACCCCGAGTCCTTCTGAAGGCTTCGCCAGGAA
>NC_061095.1:64788795-64799467 GCF_015104395.2 Macrobrachium nipponense
TATACAGAGACAGGAGAATGACAGACAGAACAGAGGACTGGCACAACAAACCAATGCACGGACAATACATGAGACAGACTAAAGAACTAGCCAGCGATGGCACTTGGCAGTGGCTACAGAGGGGAGAGCTAAAGAGGGAAACTGAAGGAATGATAACAGCGGCACAAGATCAGGCCCTAAGAACCAGATATGTTCAAAGAACGATAGATGGAAATAACATCTCTCCCATATGTAGAAAGTGCAATACAAAAAATGAAACCATAAACCACATAGCAAGCGAATGTCCGGCACTTACACAGAACCAGTACAAAAAGAGGCATGATTCAGTGGCAAAAGCCCTCCACTGGAGCCTGTGCAAGAAACATCAGCTACCTTGCAGTAATAAGTGGTACGAGCACCAACGTGAAGGAGTGATAGAAAATGATCAGGCAAAGATCCTCTGGAACTATGGTATCAGAACAGAGAGGGTGATACGTGCAAATAGACCAGACGTGACGTTGATTGAAAGGGAAAAAATCGATAAGTATCAAGACCTGAAAATAGAAATAAGAAGGATATGGGATATGCCAGTGGAAATTGTACCCATAATCATAGGAACGCTAGGCACGATCCCAAGATCCCTGAAAAGGAATCTAGAAATAGTAGAGGCTGAAGTAGCTCCAGGACTCATGTAGAAGAGTGTGATCCTAGAAACGGCACACATAGTAAGAAAAGTGATGGACTCCTAAGGAGGCAGGATGCAACCCGGAACCCCACACTAAAAATACCACCCAGTCGAATTGGAGGACTGTGATAGAGCAAACAAACAAAAAATAATAATAATAATAATAATAATAATAATAATAATAATAATAAGAACAAGACATTTTACTTCAAAATATAAAACAATTGTCATTTGTGTTTCCTAATGAGCAATTTATGTATGCCTGTCTTTCATATTTTCAAATAATAATAATAATAATAATAATAATAATAATAATAATAATAATAATAATGGATAGACTATAAAAAAGCCTTCGACATGATACCACACACATGGCTAATAGAATGCCTGAAAATATATAGGGCAGAGGAAAACACCATCAGCTTCCTCAAGAATACAATGCGCAACTGGAATACAATACTTACAAGCTCTGGAATAAGACTAGCAGAGGTTAATATCAGGAGAGGGATCTTACAGGGCGACTCACTGTCCCCACTACTCTTCGTAGTAGCCATGATTCCCATGACAAAAGTACTACAGAAGATGGATGCCGGGTACCAACTCAAGAGGCAACAGAATCAACCATCTGATGTTCATGGACGACATCAAGCTGTATGGTAAGAGCATCAAGGAAATAGACACCCTAATCCAGACTGTAAGGATTGTATCTGGAGACATCAGGATGGAGTTTGGAATAGAAAAATATGCCTTAGTCAACATACAAAAAAGGCAAAGTAACAAGAACTGAAGGGATAAAGCTACCAGATGGGAGCAACATCAAACACATAGATGAGACTGGATACAAATATCTGGGAATAATGGAAGGAGGGGACATAAAACACCAAGAGATGAAGGACACGATCAGGAAAGAATATATGCTGAGACTCAAGGCGATACTCAAGTCAAAACTCAACGCCAGAAATATGATAAAAGCCATAAACACATGGGCAGTGCCAGTAATCAGATACAGCGCAGGAATAGTGGAGTGGACGAAGGCACAACTCTGCAGCATAGATCAGAAAACCAGAAAACATATGACAATACACAAAGCACTACACCCAAGAGCAAATACAGACAGACTATACATAACACGAAAGGAAGGAGGGAGAGGACTACTAAGCAAAGAGGACTGCGTCAACATCGAGAACAGAGCACTGGGGCAATATCTGAAAACCAGTGAAGACGAGTGGCTAAAGAGTGCATGGGAAGAAGGACTAATAAAAGTAGACGAAGACCCAGAAATATACAGAGACAGGAGAATGACAGACAGAACAGAGGACTGGCACAACAACCAATGCACGGACAATACATGAGACAGACTAAAGAACTAGCCAGCAATGACACATGGCAATGGCTACAGAGGGGAGAGCTAAAGAAGGAAACTGAAGGAATGATAACAGCGGCACAAGATCAGGCCCTAAGAACCAGATATGTTCAAAGAACGATAGATGGAAATAACATCTCTCCCATATGTAGAAAGTGCAATACAAAAAATGAAACCATAAACCACATAGCAAGCGAATGTCCGGCACTTACACAGAACCAGTACAAAAAGAGGCATGATTCAGTGGCAAAACCCCTCCACTGGAGCCTGTGCAAGAAACATCAGCTACCTTGCAGTAATAAGTGGTACGAGCACCAACGTGAAGGAGTGATAGAAAACGATCAGGCAAAGATCCTCTGGAACTATGGTATCAGAACAGAGAGGGTGATACGTGCAAATAGACCAGACGTGACGTTGATTGACAAAGTCAAGAAGAAAGTATCACTCATTGATGTTGCAATACCATGGGACACCAGAGTTGAAGAGAAAGAGAGGGAAATAATAGATAAGTATCAAGACCTGAAAATAGAAATAAGAAGGATATGGGATATGCCAGTGGAAATCCTACCCATAATCATAGGAGCACTAGGCACAATCCCAAGATCCCTGAAAAGGAATCTAGAAAAACTAGAGGCTGAAGTAGCTCCAGGACTCATGTAGAAGAGTGTGATCCTAGAAACGGCGCACATAGTAAGAAAAGTGATGGACTCCTAAGGAGGCAGGATGCAACCCGGAACCCCGCACTATAAATACCACCCAGTCGAATTGGAGGACTATGATTGAGCAAAAAAAAAAAAAAAGATAAATAAATAAATAATAATAATAATGGTTGTAGGTCGACAATAGTATCGCATGTATAATGTATAATAAAAGGTTTCGAACCTTGTACTAGGTTCATCTTCAGTCAAGTGAACATTAAGACTATTAAAATCCGTCGTAGTAAACTTCTGAACAAGATAATTGCACAACGACTAACCCAAATGAAGGAAGCGCTAAACAGCCCAACTAGGTAAATCTCTGTGTATCGCAAAACAACCAACTCAGAAAGTTACATACATTTTTATTCATTCCATGCCAATAACATTAAGAACAATGTAGTAATAAACTTTGCCATACGTGCGTTTAAAATATGTGACCTGGAGTTTGTCGATGGAGAAATTCAGCACATTCGATCAACCTTCAGAGGACTAAGATACCCCGATCATTTTATTGACAAAGCCATTTCACGTGCTAAGAAAGCATTTTATCGTCTTGTTAACAACCCCAACGAAAAACCCAACAGATTCTTACTCCTCTCATTTAATCCCAATCTCGACAAGTTATGTAAGTATGCCAACAATAGCCAGAAAGATACTAAAATAGTTTTCAAATACCCCAACACGATTAGCCATAAACTAATTAGAAACAAAAATAGCGATAACAATACTATCATTCCGGGTGTTTACGAAATCCCCTGTTAGGACAGTAATGGGAAAATATTTTGGGGAAAGTGGAAGAGGACTACCGACCCGATTAGGGGAACACAAACGCGCATATGCACTTCTTGCACAGAACAATGCACTAGTCTACCATGCTTTTAAGAACAACCATAGACCGAACTGGGATGGATCTAGCATAATTTTTAAAAATAACAATGTCCAAACAAGAAGACTAGTGGAAGGCGCCGCCATAAACTTAGGAGAAGCTTTTTACGGGAAAAGTCGTTTGTTGGGGACGACCCATTAGAAACTTTTTACATTTTTAAAAACTTTGCTAAAAATTTTGATGTTAAGACAAGCGCTGTCTTTCCTCTCTCTACTTGTTGCTGCCCCCTCTTCTGTTCTCCTCCCTCAGACAGATTACAGCACGGGGGACGTGACGTTCAGCAATGTTGCCGACGCGCCGCCAGGGGAACACCATGCAGCAGCACCATCACAGCCACAAGACGTTCCAGCAGAATAGCAAACAGGAATTCGAACATCAACAACGGATTTTTATAGTCATAATGTTCACTTGACTGAAGATGAACCTAGTAAAAGGTTCCAAAGCTTTTATTATACATTAAAGCGCACATGCGATATTATTGTGGCCCTGCAACCATTGTCATCATTTTCGACACAGAAAATTGTGCCCAATAATAATAATAATAATAATAATAATAATAATAATAATAATAATAATAATAAATTCCAGATCATTCCATTTATCCATTTGCGAGTCCCAAAAACCAGCAAAAAGATAATATCCAAAAAATTCTCCTTTCAGTTTAAACGAACTTCAATGAGAGCTTCCACTCTTCTAAGTAATATTCTTTAATATTCTGCAATACTCAGAGGCAAGATATTATCACTTCCCCAGTTCCCCCTCGAATGTTCTAATGATTAGTAATCGTGCAAAAGGGGAACTTGTATCAAACTCTCTCCAAAATCATCAGTGTGAAATGGAGACATAAATTTATTTCAATTTCTTCCACAACGTGTAACGAGCAGTGTTACTTAAGGAATGTTAATTCGCATCTCTTTTAGGAGAGAGAGAGAGAGAGAGAGAGAGAGAGAGAGAGAGAGAGAGAAGACTCACATGCATTATATATTGACTCCCATCATAATGAGAGGTTTTCAATAATTAAATACCGAGTGATATTCAAGAATTTTTATATAAAACCGAAAAAATGCCGAGAATTTCTGATTATCACCAAAAGTCAGGCAGTCAGAAATTAGAGAGCAGCTAGGGAAAATCAGTAGAAAATCTTCCGGTGAAAGTGAGTCTAGCTTTTTAAATGAGAAAGTTTTTCTCATAGACTGATACTTAAGACCAAATTTAACTACCAACTTAATAAGGTATAGAAAATGGAAATATTTTAAGCAAACTAAACTACTATATTTTAACCCCTGTAGGAAGGTAACGCCGTCAGTTCACCTCACGCTGCGCACTGTAGGCATTACTTAAGGTTCTTTGCAGCGTCCCATCCTTAGGCCCCTAACTGCAACATCTTTCATTCTTTTTACTGCACCTCCGTTCATATTCTCAGAAATGAATAAAAGAATTAGAAATGAAGAAAAGGAGTCTGCCTTCAAGAGAGGCGAACTTCAGTAACATGAATGTTTTATATGAAACTCCTGAGCGAAGTTCCCCTCCATTACTTTGCTCTGCCTCGAGAATACAGGAGTTTCTCCGCCACTCGGCGCTGTGTGATCGCTAATTCGAATTTAATGTCGGATAAATGAGGTTTTGTAGAAGCAGGTCATGGGAGGCCGGGATTGTTTGGGTGGGGTGCAAGGGTAGGGGGTGAGTGGGCGAGTAGGGGCTGGGGATTTGGGGATACGGGTGGGGTGTGATAAAAGCTTATTACGAAACGAAGACCTTGAACACTAAAACAAAGGCAAAATGTGGTGATAAGAAGGAAGTGGTGAGTAATTCTTCAATACTTATTACCAGACTAATTGATTGATTGATTTATGGCTACTAAAACTAGCGTCACTCCGCATGTACATATACTCTAAGTTGTTTTTTTTTCTATTCATCAAACGACTAAAGTTATCCATCATTTTACAGCGTAAAGAAAGCCTAAGATCTCAGCCTCTTAAAGTCAGTAGTTTCTTGCGTCCTTCTTCCAAAAGAGCTTCATATCTGTCCCCAGAGTCTCTTAGACTCAGACACTGAATTATTTATTCCCTCAGCACCTGTCACGAGCATCAGACCCTTAATTCATAAATGAAAATCCACTCAAACATTGTACTTATTATATTTCTGACCACATCTCTTATATTTTTTGGTAACGATAAACGTTTTTTCTCATTTCGTGAAAATAATTTTATTAAAGAATCCCCTGAATGAACATAACAAACTATATAAAAAAAAATATTATAACCAAATTATAATAAATCTATATTACCAAAAGATGTGAAATCCATATTTTACCTCCAAAAGATTCAGATGTTCTGTCTTTGTCTAAACCCAAAAGAGCTTTAGTTTCTCCTCTCCAAATCCTTTGGGCAGAAGGTCTGGACTCTGAAAACCAAGCTACCGATAAAGCAAAAACCTTCAACTAATCGTTCTGTGGAGTAAAGGAGTTTATTCTTACAATACTACGAGAGAGCATCCAGTATAATATACTTCACCTTTCCGGAGCTAAATTCTCAGTTCAAGTGTATTTTCCACTTAGCGAAACAAAACGCAATCATTTCTCTCTAATGGGGAACAAGGGATTACTCACTTCACGCCTGAATTTACATTCGACAACAATAAATACTTTACAATTGACCAACAAAGTGGAACGATGCAAATGGAATGGCGGCCAACATTCGTTCTCGGAGAAAAGGAATTTGTCCTGAAAATACTTTCGGCTGCTGATTTCGTTATGGCAGCCATTTTGTATAGATACAAAGAGAAATGCATCAGTTTCACGCCCAACGCACAGACATGAAATTAGTGCTGAAAAAACAGTATATTTTCTGGTATAAAAGAAGTTCTTTATATTTCATCTTTGCAGTAAGCTTTCTTATTACTTTTTACTCTTACTTATTCGGGAGGATGTCGAGCAACTGGAACTTCTTCAGAAGTTCAAGCGAAAATGCGATGCATTAATACTCTAATGTTTTTCTCCTCGCGTTTTAATACATTTGTATCTATTTATTAATTTTTTTTCTTTTAATGAGTGAGATTATCTCTTTCTGTAATTGAATTAAAATTTGTTACTTCTTTCTAATGGACGCCATAATATTCTCTGGAAGCACGTATTTCAAATCAGTGGCCCCTTTGGTGGGCTTGTTCCACATGAATAAGGTTCAGTTATTCCGAATCTCTGGAGACATCTCAAACTTTCTCGTTCCGAGAGAATGTCGGTTTCTGAAACATTTTCATTGATTTCTCAAAGGAAAATAAGAGACGATCAATTCAATGCTCTCAAAACAGAGCGTTGACGAAAACATCTACTGAAAAAGCAAATGTCATGTTCAGTATCTGATGAGGAATTGACAACAGGATATGCTAGTTTGTATGCTAGGTGATAAAGCTAATAAATAGCCTTTTAGGGGAGATTGAGTCTATTGGAATATCCGTAAGTTTCCGTTTTCCTTGCCTAACGGTCCAAGGAGTAAAGGGATAAGCCTATCTATCTTCCTGTCAGTTTTGAGAGAAGCCAAAGAGTGAATAGGATTCTTGCTCAAATGATACACCAGTACTTGGGCATGGGAATTGTAAACGTTATTATTATTATTATTATTATTAATCAGTAGATGAACCCTATTCATATGGAACAAGCCCAAGAGGGCCATTGACTTGAAATTCAAGCTTCCGAAGAATATTTTGGCGTTCATCAGGAAGAAGGAAGAGGAAGTAAAGGGAAATACAGAAAGGGGAGATAATACTTATTAAAAAGAATAAACCCATGAACACAAAAAAAGATTAAAGAATAATTTGATATTGTTCTGTATGTGGATAATTACATGTCATAACTAGGCCTAGTTTACATGAGACTCGAGAGATAAACAATTCACTAGAAGCAAACCGGAGTTGCTAGGAACGCTGAGGAAGGGAGAATGCGGAAGGAAAACAATCGTTTTCCTCATCATATTATTCTTGTTTCACTTCTCGTTTTTCTCTTTAATTTATTACTCTTCTCTCTCATCAACACTGGTGTGAAAATCCTGACCCACATTCCTCCACTTCAAAGAACTCCCAAAATATTTGGAGTTCAATTCTTTGATATCTGTTATTAGCTACTGTATAGTGATACCAACTCTAACTTATACAATGAAAAAATGAAATATGTAGCAGCTCTGTCTGCATGTTGGAAATAAACTATGATTTTAAACCCCTCCCCCGCCAAAAAAATATATGACAATTACATCTGCATTTGCAAAATATCTAACTCTAGCTTATTTTAAAAATCTAACTCTATGAGTTAATGTATGAGGCATGTTTTGTTATCTTGGCGTCGCCCCCTCCACTCCCATAAAATTATATATATGCGGTTTTTTTCTCAATAGGATTAAGGTTATATTTTGCACCCATCTGGCACACGCCTGTAGAATGACCATGTATTGCAAATTACTGACTACCCCAGAATGGAATGAACGGCTGCACTAAATGTCAGAAAGCATCAGTGCAAATTTTGTTACTTTTTCCCTGAATAAAAATATTTTTTTCTTTGAATTTATTTCTGTTTAGGCATTACTGAGCTGTTGCCTGCATCATCTACTATTTATTCCATTCTGGGATGATTAGGAGGGAGAGAGAGAGAGAGAGAGAGAGAGAATTGGAAAGAGCCGGAAAGAGCCGTAAATGCTGTTCCTATTTTTCTGACTTCTTGACATTGACTGTGACAACCAGATTACCATGATAAGAACTTCCTTTACAAACAAGATTTATGCATCTGCAGTAAGAGAGAGATGGAGAGGAGAGAGAGAGAGAGAGAGAGAGAGAGAGAGAGAGAGAGGGGTGTTTGAATCACCTTCAAATCCTTTGATATGTTTTCACTCCTTAACCGACTCCTGATAGGATTTCTGACCCGAGGCATAAAACCATCCTTTGATCTCTGTCTCCTGTGAAGGACTCTGTAAACAGGATTTCCTACAAGTCCGTCTTTCTTGTGGTCTCCAAAGGACCTTTGAAGTCCAAAGGTGATGAAAGTTCACTTATTGATAATCTGCCAAAAGTCTTTTAAATAAGTTTTTACGTTTATTTTCTTTTTGTAAAGTGGAATAGAGATGAATATATATTTTACTTTCCTCTTCTCTTTGCCTAACGGTCCAAGGAGTAAAGGGATAAGCCTATCTATTCCTGTCAGTTTTTGAGAGAAAGGCCAAAGAGTGAAATAGGATTCATTGCTTCAAACGATACACCAGTACTTTGGGTATGGGAATTGTAAACGTTGTATTATTATTATTATTATTGATTATTATTATTATTATTATTATTATTATTTTATTTATTATTATTATTCAGTAGATGAACCCTATTCATATGGAACAAGCCGAAGAGGGCCATTGACTTGAAATTAAGGCTTCCAAAGAATATTTTGGCGTTCATCAGGAAGAAGGAAGAGGAAGTAAAGGGAAATACAGAAAGAAGAGGATATACTATTAAAAAAAGAATAAACCTATGAACACAAAAAAGATTAAAGAATAACTTGAATATTGTTCTGTATGTGAATAATTACATGTCATAAACTAGGCCTTAGTCTTACTTGAGACTCGAGAGATTAACAATTCACTAGAAGCAAACAGGAGTTGCTATGAACGCTGAGGGAGGGAGAATTATTTTAGTTTTAAACTTATAAATAATTAATACAGAATGTGAAAGACTGTTATGTATAATTAATTTCTTTTTGTTCCCACCCTATCCTTTCCGTGGTTTGTGTTCTTCATACATCCACACTCACTTTCATAATACACGCAAGTTTACACATCTGGCTATTTTAAGATATTTTGTCAACCTTGAAATTAATATTTTACTTCTCTAAAATGTATTAGCAAGGACGCAGCTGGAGAGGGAACAGACCATTTGTCACGACCCAGGTTGCATAGATATCATTCTCTCTCTCTCTCTCTCTCTCTCCTCTCTCTCTCTCTCTCTCTCTCTTATTGTAGAGCTGAACATGAACAGTCACGATGACAAACTTCTGAAAAGCGTAAAATTTGTTACTCTCAGCGAAATCTGTCGTCATCAAATTAGGAGTTCTAGAGTAGGAAGGCATCCGGTGTCATTCCAACAAAGGTGCTCAGAAGAAATTTCATTAGGGGCAACAAACACTCGGTCTCTTTACTAAGTAATTCTTTACCCTCATTTTCGTGTGCCATTTTGTGCAGATCCTTTTGTGAAAGAAAGAGTTTTTTTCCTTTCTATTACAGAAAATAGGAGTCAACAGCTTCATTTCAATCTATTTTCGATACAAATGCAGAAACTGTTTACAAAGTCACCAGGATGATATAGACCAACATTAAAATAAGTCTGCAATATAATTTTTACACTAATAAAGCATTTGATGTGAAGTATGTATTTGCGAACAAAAAATAAAGTGAAATCCTTTACACCGAGATTAGCTGAAAACAACAAGAATGCTGCTTAGTATAAGGGCACAACACTACCATTGTATTAGAGATGAAAGTATGGTGTTTATGCTCATAGTATTATTTGGTCAACATTGCCAGACCTTGCATCTAAGAGAGTAATTTTCTAACGAGAGAGAGAGAGAGAGAGAGAGAGAGAGAGAGAGAGAGAGAGAGAACGTTGCAATCTCCTTTTTTGAAGGATTATAAAGAGTCTAGAGAGAGAGAGAAAAAAAAAAATCCAAGTAGGCGTCTCTCGTGCAACAGGTAAGAAAGTCTCTATGAAAAGCCTTATAAGGGGAAGAAGGCCCCAATCAATTTAGTCTTTCGAACAAGGGGAAAGTGGCTCTTTCTCCTTCAGGCAGAAGAGGGGAAAGGAAAGGAAGGACTAGCGTCTCATTAAGCCTGTTTACTTCAGAGCCACAAAGTCCGCCAAACCACCTGTCACCAGGCGAAGCGTCACTCCAACATCCGAAGGAGGCCGAAAGGAAGAATCTGCTTCCTCTAAGGAGAGCATCCAAGGTAAACGAAGCGTATGCTTGTGTGTGTGTGTGTGTGTGACTGTAACGCATGCAAAAGCAGCATCAGCTGCCTTGAATGGATATGGCCTGATGCAGT
>NC_061095.1:64799967-64804967 GCF_015104395.2 Macrobrachium nipponense
CCTGCATCTTTAACTCAAAGTGAAACACCTTTTTCTGAGCTTTTTAGGCGCTCCATAGACCTTTCCTAACCCCAAAACAAGAACAACAAACCAATAGCTGGGCTACCATTGACACTGACTAAATGAGGTCAAATTAACGATTTCATAATTCGGATGAAAAATCAAACATTTAACGATTCGTGGTTAGGGAGGGGAATCAGTCAAGAAATAAAGTAATGGGAATACAAAAAGAGATGTGGAAATAAGAGTAGGGTTCAGTCCTGAACTCAACAATATTCATGCACAGACAAGGAAGAACTGGGACTAGAAAGTGTATTCAGTATATATATATATATATATATATATATATATATATATATATATATATATATATATATAATTATGAGTGTGTGTGTATTAGGAAAAAAGTATAGCCAATGGCTTAGTTTTTTAAACCCCGTTATTCGACTTCATAAGATAATGAGTAGTTATGAAATAAAAAAGAAATAAACGAAAAACAAAAACACAAATTAAACGAATAAAGCCAACTCCTATCTGGACAAGACAAACGAGAGGCAATACAGAAACGAGTGTCAGGAGTTGAGGCAGACGAGAAACAACAAAACTTATGTCTACGACGCCTGAGTCACACTTAGCGTCGCTCTGAGATGAATTATTGCCTGAGAGAGGTTGGCGTCATCTCCTGACGGAGACCTTCGCTCATTGGCTCTCTTCTTCTTATTTCTTATTGCTGCCGTTAGAGGACTCTCTCTCTCTCTCTCTCTCTCTCTCTCTCTCTCTGTCCTTGGGAACTTGGCTCATCCCATTCCCTATTCAGGGGTCATGAATCTCTCAGTGCCTCTGTCACAGTGGGAAGTGAAAATAAAGTCAGATAAAAAACATCAATTATTTAAAGGACTCGAAGGAAGCAGACTTTTATATTGAAGGATTTTAATTAAGAAATGAACTGCATTTGTATTAATCCGAATGTAAAATATTGTGAATGTATTCAACTTGATCTGGCTCTGACCTGTGACGTTATAAGGGTGGGTAACATTACAGTGAAACATGACAAAATCTTATGTTAGCAACTTACTGCATAATTGTCACAAACATGCTGAAAACATGTCATCAATAATAAATTCTATTGTATATATATCACGGACATATTGCAAATATGTCAACGACCATAAGTGTCAATATATCATACACATATCACAAGCATGTTGAAAACATGTTAGCGACCATAAGTGGCATATTATCGTATACATTTCACAAAAAAGTTTAAACCATGTCAATAACTGTTAAGCGTGTTATTGTATACATATCACAAAATTGTTGAAAACACGATCAACAATAATGAGTGGCATCTTTTAGTATACATATGGGAAACATGTTCAAAACATGTCAATGGTCGTAAGTGACATGTCATCTTATACATATCAAAAACACTTTGACCTCAGCCCTACATATAACCATTTTTGTCACCAGCAAAAAAAAAAAAAAAAAAAAAATGAATAAATAAAATAAATGCACAAAGAGGAAAGAGAAATACGAGAAGCATCCTGAGAAAAAAAAACCATCCAATCAAGAATCCTTCTTATCCAGGGAATATGATTAATCCCATCAACAGCCTCACTTTTTATATTAAAGCGAAAAGCCTCATTTTTATTTCACATCTTTTCATCCTACTTGAAGAAAACGTCCTGGGAAATTTGATACAAGTCCTCTCCCTTGGAATGAGAGTAATTAACATTTTTTTCTGTTCTTCATATTCTTGTTACTGGAAAAATATAGTATTTTTATAAGCTACAATGTTGGGACATCAAAGAGAAACAGGTCATCGGAAATGCACCCTAATTCACAAGGGAGCAAATTTCGCTTGGTGCCAAATTTCATGTGGAGGGAGTTTGCGATCTCTCTCTCTCTCTCTCTCTCTCTCTCTCTCTCTCTCTCTCTCTCTCTGCAATGAGATACGGGAATATGCTTACCCTATCAACACTAATCACACTTAATTAAAAACACAATTAGGAGATGGTGTCTCTGTTATTTTCTGTGCATTTGTATACTGGTTTTCAATTTTTAATTGTTTATTTATTTATTTAAATATTTACAGCAGTATCTTCTCTCCACTCTCTTTATCTTGGCCCAAACATGGTCTAATTAAACAGTCCACAAGTATCCCTTGCCGAATGCGAATGTTTAGATTTGTCAATGATAAATGCCTACCTTTGATTTGCCTAATTAAAGGTAGTCTATATATACTATATATATTTGTATTCTTTTGTTCTCATCAACTATTTAAATCAGCCTTTGAGCTATCTTTTAACAGGTACTGACTTTTGAAGTCCCGCTAACACACCCACTATCAAATTAGTCTCTTAACTGAGCTGGGCCCTATGAGGTCATTCATTGATGAAAGGGAAATTGAGAGTAGAAAGGTTTGAAAGGCGTAACAGGAGGAAAACCTTTTGCAGTTGAAGCACTATTAAAATATTGTTAGTAGAGGGTTGAGGAGAGTAAGATGAAAGAAAGGGAATATGAATGGAGGTATGGTAAAATAAATTCATAATTAAAATGCAATCTAAAATAACGCTTCAAAAGCTACAACAATCAGTGAGATATGAATTTTATTACTGAATAACTCTCATAGTATGAAATACTGTAGCATTTTATGAGATCAATTATAATAATGTTTTTCCAAGAGACTATTTACAAACTATAATATTTCATATTTAAACCTATATACTCCAACTAGAGGCTCCCCTAACGCAAATGAATAACGGACTGCGTAATTCTCCATTACAGCTCAGCGTCCCAGTAAAAACGGCCATTGAATACAGTTTGCATTTCATTAAAGTGATTATGAGTGAGATTCCCTTTCATAAGAGACATTCATCTTTGGGAGTCAAATGATAATGAGAATCATCTCTCTTTTTTAGACGTCCCTGTTTTCAGACAAGATATCTTTCTTTAATAGCCGATTTTTAGACAAAGAATTTTTACGGTCGAATTTCTAGTTTTTGTTCATTTAACTTTGAAACTAATTCTATTTTCAGTCTCCTTCTCCACAGGACTTTAATGGCAGGGGCTAACAGGCTGATTTTTCAAGATGAGGTCCTCTTCTTGTGTAAACACTTTGAGGATAACTTCTTCCCTTTTGGACCAGTTTTTGAAAAGCTTCCTTTCCTTTTAGATCAACATTTTTTTAATGAAACAACTATTCATACAGATCCTCAACAATATTTTTATGCTAATTTCCGTATTTGCTAAATGACTCATTTAGAGGAAAGTTTCCTCAATTTATACACAGCAATTCTGTGCTTTAAATTGCATAGGTGACCTGTTTCATCGTCTAAGCAGTATGGCGAGTAACCTTTATAACGCAGATAGAACGAATGATATTTCAGGGGAGATGTTCTACGACATGAATTATTTCTGTCCTACCGTCTCTTCCTCCCCCACGGGGCTCGACCTTTAGGAGTTACCTACGTAAGCTATATCGATATTTTTCAGTTTTTCTTCACTTCTACTACTAATGAAGATAATGGTACACATTTGTATCTTTACTTGAATGAAGTTTTGATGTATTACATTACATAGTGGAAAATTTGACGCATCATAAACTTCTAGTGGTAAGAATCTTTTTAAAGGTGAGACAATCGAAGTTCATTTGATTAAGTAGAAAGTCAACAAGAATTGCCACAAAAACGAGAGGTGGAAAGAGGATGAAATCAGCACCTAACGACCCCTATATCCCTTAATTGCCTAAACCTGTCATTTCAAGACGCCTTCTGTAAATTGTTCTCTATATTGCTATGATAGGAAATGATTATTGTTCGTTAAGGGTCGGGGATATGGCCTGTTGGATAAAGGATTTCCATTTTCGCGTTTGTTTTATACTTATATCCCGCACCCCCCCCCCCACCCCCCCCCTTCACACACGCACACACACACACATTATATATATATATATATATATATATATATATATATATATATATATATATATATATATATATATATATATAAAATGTGTGTGTGTGTGTGTGTGTTACCTCCTTCCTCAAGAGGAGGAAAGAAGTAATCTTGCCTGATCTAGGCATTTTTGTTGCATAGCCCAAAAGCAGGAAGACACTGAGGTGACGTCGGCTTTCTCTCTCTCTCTCTCTCTCTCTCTCTCTCTCTCTCTCTCTCTCTCTCTCTCTCTCTCTCTCAGAATTACCTAAGGCAATCAAATCAGACTCGTGAACTACAAAAATACATTTATTTAAGAGCAAAGCATTAACTAAATAAATCAGGTTCTTAACAAAGTGATTAACTGAAAGGTTAAGTTCAAAGATCCAAATAACTCAAAATAACCCTGTGGATTGAACTAAACCCGTCCACCCCTTTCTCTACAATAACTAACATTAGTTTAGTCATAAAACTAGGAAAAGTCAGAGCACAGTATAATAGTAACACCACGGAACATCAGTTAAGTTCCCATTTCTAAATAAGTTACCAGATCTGCCTAGAAAAGATAGGAAAATACATCTACTTAAGCAAAAGAAAATAAATCAAAATGACACAAATCAAAGGTCAAATGGAATAGGACATCTTTGAAACAAATATTTAAAATACAGTCAAGCCACACTTTGGCTAAAAATATGAATATGCTTACCCAATCAACACTAATCACACTTAATTAAAAACACAAAGGAGCCATCTTGGCACTTTGGCGACTTCGTATAGTTCTCCATCTTGGCTAACTTACTCTCTCATTATGTAGGGAAATAACTCGCACTCACACAAGCATGAATTCACTCATAAGACAATCTCAGGTAAGTGTCATCACTAATTTTGTCACAAGTTCATGGCATCATTGTACAGATCATAATCACGCCCAAGAATCTGCCCCAGACCAGATTCAAAAAGCATATCTGCTTCCACTCATGCATGGACGCAGGACGTGGTCTGTTCTGCTTCGGCAGTGACCTTCGACATCGCGCATCCCAAAGCGGTTGTGTCACCATTCTCCG
>NC_061095.1:64809967-64829967 GCF_015104395.2 Macrobrachium nipponense
TGCCAGTTCCCTTCCTGTTAACTCAGCATATTGCATATCTGCAAGAAGAGCAAGATTTTGCCATCTCCTTCCACATTCTGAGCTTACTGCCATCTTGATCTGATTAAACAATACATCACTCGATAAACTAACTTAGTAGACGCTTTATCCTACTATTTTCACACAAATCTTATCGCCGACAATTCACGAACACTTTTAGATATAATTAGTTTTCTAGTCGTGTGTTAAACGCGTGATATTGGTTAACTGATCTGACTGTGCACAGGTACGTCTCACCAAGCAAAATGGGGCTACTCGAGAGAGAGAGAGAGAGAGAGAGAGAGAGAGAGAGAGATACTGAGTGATATTTGTAGTATTATATTTGGGAATATTAAAAGTGAAGCTTGACTCTGTGACAAAGTCATACATGCTGTCCACATACAAATTATATATATATATATATATATATATATATATATAGATATATATATATATATATATATATATATATGATATATATGATATATATATAATATATATATGTATATATACATACATATATATATATATATATATATATATATAATATACTATATATATATATATATATATATATATATAATTTTATATAATATAACATCTCCATCTAACCACCAATCTGCTACTAAATGCACCATCGAATTATTATCTAATTAACAAATATACGGATGTACGTTAATTCCCCAACACAGAAAACAACTACGACCACACCCATAATTATAAGTGAGGCAGAATCCTCTTATTTTCATAAATCTCGAGAATTCGTGTTGTGGAGGGAGACAGGTGAGATATAGTATAATCAAGACCCTTATTCCAGAGTCCTAATTGGTGCTGATGAAATGTCGCCTATATAAACATACCAAGCCAAATTTCAGTGAAATAGTTTCCTTTGAATTATATCAGTTTCTACGGGAAATGCCTCATTAGCGTTCTTCCCCTCTTCCTGTCTAATTACAGATGAGAGAGAGAGAGAGAGAGAGAGAGAGAGAGAGAGAGAGAGAGAGAGAGAGAGAGAGAGATTACTCTATCATACTAACACACTGAAATACAGAACTTACATTATATTTAAACGAACAGTAGGTCATTAACGATCCTTCATACTCCCTGAAAATCGTGACAATTGAAACTAAAACGTTGAAACTTCAACGATTCTTGAACGAAAATGAATGAATGAAAGTGACTCCGAATAAAACAAGACTCGATTCCAACAGTCCTCCCTCGTCAGGAATTTGCTTCTTGCTTTCATGTCCCCAAAAATCACTAGTTTTGTTTTTTTGGCTGAATCCAAATGAGCCTGACTGCTTAGATCTTCTTCAAGGGTGAGTTAGAAAGGTGTTTCCTTCGTACTGTGTTGAAAGATTCCAAGATTCTTATTCCGAGACTGAATTTCCCCCTCCCCCCTAAACTCTCTCTCTCTCTCTCTCCTCCTCCTCCTCCTCCTCCTCCTCCTCTTCTTCTTCTTCTTCTCTTCTTTTTCTTCTTCTTCTTCTTCTTTTTCTTCTTCTTCTTCTTCCTTTCATATAAATAAGTGGCAGTAATGAATGTTATAATTCTAACTATCTCAGTATATCCCACATAAAGTGATACAATATATCTGGTTAAGTCTGAATACGCGTGACTAAGGCTGGAGGGCGAGAAGAGGGTGATCATGCTGGGTGATGTTATAGATAAGAAACTTAAAAAAACAGGTGAATGGTGGAAGCGTTGTGGAAATGTATTTGCATAAAAGTTTTATAATTGAAAAGATATGATATTTACGGAATATGGTAATTGCCCTTAAGAGAGAATTAATAGCCTTGAAAAGCAAAGGACTGATATATCAGTACTGAGTAATTAGAGGACTCAACCGAATAACATGAATAGCTGTATTTATACCAAACAGAAGGACATAAAGTCGAGTGATGACCAATGAAAAAATAGGGTTTGTCCTGCCCCCTGTTAATTTTCCACCTATCACTTCTTGAATAGTAAATTCCCATTAGTCGGCATGCGATAATATTTGCCCAGTGTAATCATTCTACCAATCTCCGAGTTTCCTAATCTGATTCCTCGTCAACATTCAGGATTTGCAGCAAACGATGTTATTTATACGGTGTCCTTTAGTATCCTATCATGGTCATCAAACAATCTCTCTCTCTCTCTCTCTCTTCTCTCTCTCTCTCTCTCTCTCTCTCTCTCTCTCTCCCCAGTTAAGGTTAAAAGGACTGAAATAGTGTTCCCGAAAAACATCTGTTCTCCTTTGCAGCCTCCTGATTCACTTTAATCTCCTTCCCTCAAGAGGACCTGACGCAATTTCACTCTTTTTCCTGTAAGTCTTTCATATAGAAAGTTTTCGGTGATGTTATTTGTTTATTTTGTGTCTGTCATAATTATTATTATTGTTATTATTATTATTTTTTTTCTTTTGGTTTATCACAGTCCTCCAATTTGACTGGGTGGTATTTATAGTGTGGGGTTCCGGGTTGCATCCTGCCTCCTTAGGAGTCCATCACTTTTCTAACTATGTGCGCCGTTTTTAGGATCACACTCTTCTGCATGAGTCCTGGAGCTACTTCAGACTCTAGTTTTTCCAGATCCCTTTTCAGGGATCTTGGGATCGTGCCTAGTGTTCCTATGATTATTGGTACAATTTCAACTGGCATATCCCATATCCTTCTTATTTTCATTTTCAGGTCTTGATACTTATCCATTTTTTTCCCCTTTCTTTCTTGCGACATCAATGAGTGATACTTTCTTCTTGATTTTGTCAATCAATGTCACGTCTGGTCTATTTGCACTTATTACTCTCTGTTCTGATACCATAGTCCCAGAGGATCTTTGCCTGATCGTTTTCTATCACTCCTACAGGTTGGTGCTCGTACCACTTATTACTGCAAGGTAGCTGGTGTTTCTTGCACAGGCTCCAGTGGAGGGCTTTTGCCACTGAATCATGCCTCTTTTTGTACTGGTTCTGTGCAAGTGCCGGACATTCGCTTGCTATGTGGTTTATGGTCTCATTTTTCGTATTGCACTTCCTACATATGGGAGAGATGTTACATCCATCTCTCGTTCTTTGGATATACCTGGTTCTTAGGACCTGATCTTGTGCCGCTGTTATCATTCCTTCAGTTTCCTTCTTGAGCACTCCCCTCTGTAACCATTGCCAAGTGTCATCGCTGGCCAGTTCTTTAGTCTGTCTCATGTATTGTCCGTGCATTGGTTTGTTGTGCCATTCCTCTGTTTTGTTTGTCATTCTCCTGTCTCTGTATATTTGTGGGTCTTCGTCTACTTTTTTCAGTCCTTCCCATGCACTCTTTAGCCACTTGTCTTCACTGGTTTTCAGATATTGCCCCAGTGCTCTGTTCTCGATGTTGACGCAGTCCTCTATACTTAGTAGTCCTCTCCCTCCTTCCTTTCGTGTTATGTATAGTCAGTCCGTATTTGCTCATGGGTGTAGTGCTTTGTGTATTGTCATATGTTTCCTAGTTTTCTGATCTATGCTGTGGAGTTCTGCCTTCGTCCATTCCACTATTCCTGCGCTGTATCTGATTACTGGCACTGCCCATGTGTTTATGGCTTTTATCATATTTCCGGCTTTGAGTTTTGACTTGAGTATCGCCTTGAGTATCTGCATATATTCTTTCCTGATCATGTCCTTCATCTCTTGGTGTTTTATATCCCCTCCTTCCATTATTCCCAGGTATTTGTATCCAGTCTCATCTATGTGTTTGATGTTGCTCCCATCTGGTAGTTTTATCCCTTCAGTCCTTGTTACTTTGCCCTTTTGTATGTTGACTAAGGCACATTTTTCTATTCCAAACTCCATTATTATTATTATTATTATTATTATTATTATTATTATTATTATATTATTACTATAATTATTATATTGTTATTATTATTTTTATTATTGATTATTATTATTATTATTATTATTATTATTATATTATTATTATTATATTAAGCTTAGACCCATAAAAGAATTATTGGAAAATGGACTGAAAGTGATTTGGAACAAAAAACAAAATGCAATTCAAAAACAAATAAAATAAATTTATGATTACACCAAACTGAAAAAAAGGTCTGAGAACTCAGATCAAAGGTTGTGGCAATCCAAAGTAACTATATAACCTTCATTAAATACTGAACTGAAGTGAGACCCAGATCTCCTCTATTTGCCTTTCATAATATCACATTAACCTTGATTCTCGCGTCCAACAAATTCTCTCTCTCTCTCTCTCTCTCTCTCTCTCTCTCTCTCTCTCTCTCTCTCTCTCTCACACACACACACAAATACATTGAGGTGTCTGTTTTATGAGAAAACGGACGAGGGAATCTGTTTGAAATGGAATCCACTCGATTGACTTTACACGAAATTGCCTCAACATCTATCAGCAAAAGACCCGAGGGGACTCTCCATGACCTCCGACAACACTCCTGACTCAATTGAGAGAGAGAGAGAGAGAGAGAGAGAGAGAGAGAGAGAGAGAGAGAGAGGAAGGCTTCCAGTTCATGAAATGGTGTCTTGACGTCAATGCACATTATCGAGGCCGATGTAGTTACACCAAGGGGTTTTATGTTGTCATATCATATGTTGTCAGATTTGAAGGCTGGTGTTGTCACACCACGATATGATATGTTGGCATACTATCAAGGCCTACGTTGTCCCACCAATACGCTTGTGCTGTCAGACGACGAAATGTCATGTTGTCACACTATCAAGGCTGATGTTGTCACACTAAGATGTTACATGTTGTCAGACCGCAAAATGTCATGTTGTCACACCAAAGAGTTTCATGGTGACAGATCATGAAGTTTAATGTTGTCAAACCATGAAAGTGTCATGTTGTCACTATCAAGGCTGATGTTACAACAAGAAGTTCCATGTTGTCAGACCATTAAGTATCATGTCTCACCAAGAAGGATAATGTCACACCAACCAGTTTCAAGTTGTCAGACTACAATATTGTCATGTTGTCACACTATCAAGGCATAAAGGCTGACGTTGCCACACCAAGAAGTTCCATGTTGTTTTTTTTTTTTTTTTTGTTTTTTTTTTTTTTTTTTTTTTCACACCACGAGATGTCATGTTGTCACACAATCAAGGCCGATGTTGTAAAACCAAAAAGTTTCTTGTAGACACACCAAGAATTGTCATTGCAATTATATTATCATTTATAGTTTACGATTTCTGCCATTCGTAATGAGAGAGAGAGAGAGAGAGAGAGAGAGAGAGAGAGAGAGAGAGAGAGAGAGAGAGATGGGTGAGAAATACTGCAGTCGACATTAGAAGGTAAGAAAGTGACAAGTTTTATATTGTATAATGGTTTGGTAATTCTAAGGAGGAGTTCCTCAATTAACTGGACAAAATTGAAGGATCCAAAGAACTCACTTCAGAATCGTCTATATTATTCTTTCCTGTACAAAAAAAAAAAAAAAAAAAAAACTCTCACGTACACATATGCATAAAGATACAGAAACACATCTATCAAACTTCAAGGATTATCAAATCAGCAGACTGGAAAATTTCTCTAGTACTATTTCCCCTTTATTCAATCTACCCTCCAAGACGTCCTCCTTCCTCCAATCACCGCCAGGAAGAGCAGACGCCTTCAAGCATCAGAATTTAATGCCATTGGCTCTGTCGACTCAAGCAAGACGAATCTGATGTCTTCGATTTACCCGAAATAGAGGTCCTCAAACAACCTCAATTCTTTCTCAACTCTCAGACCTTCATTCCTACTCTGGGAAAGGAGAAGAGGCACTCCTCCTGAGGAAATTGGATTGAGCAACAACACCCAGAGAATGCCTACCTCTGATGAGTAAAGGGATTTGCTCTCTGACTCTGTCTGAAAAGAGCAGTGCCTGATGTGTTTCCTAAATGACGCGTTTTACGGAGACCCGTTTGCAATTGAGGGCTGGTAAATGTGCCTTGCTGTTTTAGTGTAGTAGAGAAACGTTGAAAGGTTAATCTGGTATTTTTAAAACATATAACATAAAACCTAAAGTTCACGACCGATCAACATATCCAGTAGCCTATTCTAAACCTAATTTAAATAAGACAAAATTATAGTGCTTGCATTGTCCATTCAGGCCCTAACTGCAACCACTCTTTAGCCTTTAATTTTACCTCCTTTTTTGCTATCTATCCTCATTATTGCTGTCCAACCTCTCTAACTATGACTTCTTAGCATAACTGTTGAGTTTCCTCCCAGTTCCTCCTTTAGATCCTTGTACTGAATCTTTATTTCCTGGATCTTTTAAGCTGTCCAACCACTACAACTCTCTTATTTCTATGTCTTAAGAGCTGAATGGTCGAAAGTGTCCCAGTGCTTTGCTTGACAGCATAAATTCCATAAAATTAAATAAAAAAGGCTTTTCGTGATTAGTGCAGCCCATGAAGTCGAATATAAATTATACGAATAAATGCAATATTTTCTTAAGAATTCGCCTTATAAACCCATTCATCTGACAGTAAGAATATATCAGGATTCACTGAGATGCGATGAAACTGTGACCAAGATGACAGTCCATAAATTGCTCTTATTTCACTCATGAGGTGGGATTCGTCATGGAATATGAGATCACAAAAAAATGACATTTAAATGGATTTACGTAACCGCCGAAATATTCAACTTTTACTGATCTTTAAAAAAACGTGTTTAAACATAAAAGTCGTTCCTGGCTGTGTACTTTGTACATAGTTAGAATTCAGACCAAATTTTATTAATGGAAATATGTAAAACAAAAAGAAAATGGACTGACAACCAGAGTACGAATAAAGACATTACTTCCGAGAACCTTCCCTTAGACCCAGTCTCTCTGCTTCTCTCATCTCTCTCGTCTCTCTCTCTCTCTCTCTCTCTCTCTCTTCTCTCTCTCTCTCTCTTCTCTTCTTCTTCTTCTTCTTCTTCTTCTTCTTCTTCTCCTTCTTCTTTAGATAATAGGAAGAAGACTCTTGATCACTGACATTGAGAGAATGTGGAATTGAGGAGATTCTTCTTCTCTCTCAATCGTCTACTTTATTAAGGGTTTTTCTTTTCATCGTTTTCGTTTCAGGTGAAAACTCTCTCTTATGTTTTGAGTTTCCTCTTTTTTAAATACGATTTCTGAACTTTGAAAATATAATGCAATCGTTTTTTGACAAGTGTTTCGTTTACAGAATTGGGTCAGCATATAAAAAGTGGATATGGGTGAGTGAGGGTGTGAGTGAATGAGGGAGGAAGTGAGGGAGTCGGTGAGTGAGTGACTCAGTGAATGCGTAAGGGAGTGAATACGTGGGTCAGTGAATGGGTGAGGGAGGGAGTCAGTAAAGCGAGCCAGTGAATGAGCGGGAGTGGAGGGTCAGGTGGATCATGAAGTCAGTCAGTGAGTCAGTGAATGAGAGAGGTAGTCAGGGAAGGAATCAGTGAGTGAGCCAGTGGGTCAGTGAATGAGTGAGTGAGTCAGGGAAGGAGTCAGTGAGTCAGTCAGTAAGGAATTGAATGAGTAAGAGAGGGAGTGAGTGAATGAGTGAGTGAATGGGTGAGCAAGTGGGTCTGTGAGTGAGAAGTGAGGGACTGAGAGAGTGAGTCAGTGAGTGAGAATTTCAGTCCCGAATGTTGCAAGAGCAATCGTCGATTGCACTGATTTGGGATCTTGAAGTTTTTGTTCCGTAACTATTCATCAAGCCTAATTACGTCTGGGCTAATTATTCTCGCATGATAAATGACGAGACATGTACCATGCAAATGAGTCCGACATCCAGCCTGTAAAATCATTGAGGTTTCTGACAAAAATATTATATTCGATTTCCAGCTAGTTAATGTATTAAGATATCAACCCCTATGCTTGTACAATGGGCGTAATAAATGCATCGTTAGAATAACTAAGAGTTATTCGAAAACATATATCACCACGGACCTTCCCTTTTTATGGTCAGTGTCTATATTTTTCTTTTTAGAATAAACTTGAAAACTAAATAATAATGGCCATATGATATTAGTGTTTACACTAACTTAAATAACTACTGTTCTCCCAGAGCGAAATGGTAGTACACCACCTTTAGTTTTGGTGAGATCGTTGTAGAAATAGACCGTAAGAGAGAGAGAGAGAGAGAGAGAGAGAGAGAGAGAGAGAGAGAGAGAGAAGAGAAGATGCTTAAGTATACAGCACGACTGAACGTCTTTCTTTGTCTTGGACAAAATGAGAACCGAAATTAAAGTTTGAACAGAATTTATTGGCAACAAAAAGTCTACTGAAACAAAGACTGACCTCTGATGCTCAAATCTCATCCAGAAATCGTTAGTTTCCCATCAAGGAAAATCTGTTATAATTATTGATCATTTTCATTGCTGTTCGACCCTCACGAGAGCGAGGCGAAATCAAATCAGTTTTCTTCAGCTTTTATGTAAACCAGTGAAGATGACAGGTGTTCTGTGTTAAACAATAACGTTCATTTGTCTGTCCTTCTCTGTTGCTTTTCAATTTACTTCCGAATTTGGACGGAATTCTGTTGACAGGTGAGCTGGCACCGGATTTATAAAGTTCCACTGATAATGAATTTCAACGGTATTATTTATTTATGTTTTTGAGTTGTTTAATAATTAAAAATGGTTAGATTTTGAGATTAAATCGGGTTCTGAGGTAAATCCTGGGTTTGTCTTGAGGATTTTGATGACAATTTGTGGATTATTGATGGATTTTGTGCAGATTTTCTTAAAGAACATTTCTTAAATCTTCAAAAAGTAATTCCTTTCGTCATTGGTGCCTGCTATGACTGTATATAACTGAGCGTTTCAATTTTTCTAATGTATGAATGAAGTTATCCAAGAAATTCGCTAATTAATTAGAATCAGTGTCAGAGAAATTTCGTGTAGATAAAATACATAAATCTAAATACCTATCTACTATGGTGACTGCATAAGACTGTATATAACTAGTCGTTTAAATTTTTTTAATGTATTGATAAATTTCTGCAAGTAATTTTAATACATCAATTTAGAATACCTATTTACTTTACAGATGAAATTGTAGACACGTAGTACCTTCACATAATAAAAATTGAAACAAGTCAACAACAACTTAACAAAACTCGAGCTTAATAAAAATAATATACTTTAAATTAATCTACTTAGAAATTTTCTCTCATATCCCCAACCATAAGCGTTTTGTAAAGACCTGTTTTTTTTTTTTTTTCAGGAACACTTAACATTTTCTAAAGCACGAGAGGAGGAGGAAGGCGCTTGTGAAGGTTCATTTATTTCGGGCGGGATATTAAAGGTCTCCTCAAACATGAGGCTGGACTGTGTTTATCTTCTGTGATGATGCTACGCCCTAATATAAACAGATGGATGTAAGAAATAAATACGCAAGGGCACACAATATACGTTAATAGATAAATAGGTGAAAATATAGATAAATTATTAAGATACAAGATGAAATCTTTAAGGATAATCATGCACTGCAATTGACTGATCGATGTCTTCAGGCAGACCCACGAAATTGCAGCTTTCACTTCATACCGCTTCTTCTTTGCTGCCCGGCAGCGAAATGAGAAAAGACCACGCAATCACGAACAAAAAATTGCTAATGCAAATCACACTCACTCGAAGGAAGCTCTCTCTCTCTCTCTCTCTCTCTCGCCTTTCGTCACCTGTGCTACTTTTGGCGTCGCCTTCTCTACCACTTACCGTCACGAGGGATCGATCGCGTGTTTTGGTAAGGCCATCAATTCTTCGTAAACCTCAGGCATCAGAGAATGGTTTGCTGTTACGACAGATCTGTTCGACACCGATATATACATGTCTATGATGAGGACCGTCGGATTTCTGAGCAGTGATGGAAGGTTAATCCACCATTTTTTTTCTAGGAGGAGAGGTGGGGGCAGGGGGGATATCCCCGGTAAGTGGGCACTAAAAAGGAACAGTTTTTCATTCTTGTCTACATCGGCAATGAAATCTCTGGGGATTCTCGCGCGTTCAAAAGGAAAGTTTTGCGCAGATGTCAGAAGAGAAAAATCAGCTTAAATGTTTTTGTATTGATATTAATGTTTTTTTTTCTCTCTAATTTTCAGTTTAATACTAAAAGAAAACTAAAAAAACTTATTGACTATAAACCTTGTGTATAGATGACCTAGACATATATATACTCATATAATCAATGACAACAATTTTAATGGTAATATTGCCATATCATTATTATTATTATTATTATTATTATTATTATTATTATATTATTATTATTATTATTATTATTGAAAGCAATAGATGTTTCAACGCTACTGCCCTCAGAGACCTCCTCCCAGATTATTATTATTATTATTATTATTATTATTATTATTATTATTGAAAGCAATAGATGTTTCAACGCTACTGCCCTCAGAGACCTCCTCCCAGATTATTATTATTGTTATTATTTTATTATTATTATTATTATTATTATTATTATTATTATTATTATTATTATTATTAATTTGTATGAAGACCGAGAGTTTTTCAACTATAGTGATATTATTTAGAAGATATGACAAGCAAGAATAGGTCTATTCTTTGAGGAATAATCCGGAATTTCTTGAAATCTCTATTCTTAATTCCATATTTTAATTAATGCGCCAATGCTTCCAATTAATTATCTTCGGAAAGGAACAAGAGAAGGGAAATTAAGTTCATATATTGAAAAAACAAGAGTTATGTTCATTCTCATTACGAAATAAAAATGTATAAAGTAACCTCAACACGCACTTACATTGAAATAGAGTTTACAAAAAAAATAATAAATGAATAAAAAAATAAATAAATAAAAAAGTGAAATTCATGCACTGAATAACGAGTTATTTATTTTCATTATAAAGAAAAAAATTGTAAAATACACACCATAAATAAATATTTTATAAACCAAACTCACCAACCACTTAAACAGAAATAGATTATACATAAAATATAATGTTGACTGTCATTATTTTAGTTATGACGAGAGAGAGAGAGAGAGAGAGAGAGAGAGAGATCATCCTCCAGTATATAATTGCCATAATAAAGATTTTATCGAGGCTTATTCATCTTGTCAGTGGTTACTCGTAGCAATGTGCTTGTCCCGTGTTCTTTGCTAATATTGCTTTGGGGAAATGAGATTCTGGGTGGTTATGTTAGAGTCTGGTATTGTTATTGGGCTGTGGTATGTGTATGTATGTATATATTTATGTATATATGAATGCGCGTATGTATATACATAATTATGTACATATATTCGAACTGTATATTACTCATAAGAATAAGGTAGAAATGCTAAAAAAATAAATAAATAATCTAAAACATAGAACTGTTTATACCTATTTCCCTACAGACTAACCTTTTGAAAAGCCTTCCTGTATTGGGCTTCTCATATAATGTGGTTCCTCGACGTCTTTGAACCGAAGGAGAAAACCAAATTCTTAGCAACCGAAAACTTTCTTACTAGAAAGTTTGTTCGCTTTCTCCTGATAACTGGGACTTCCAATGACCACTAACTTTTTTTCCGATAAAGTTTCTCCCAAATGGAAAGTACCGGGCGAGAGAGAGAGAGAGAGAGAGAGAGAGAGAGAGAGAGAGAGAGAGAGAGAGAGAGAGAGAGAGAGGGCACCATAAACCTCTCTAAGCGAAGAAGAAGAAGAGGGAGCCCAATTGTCGTCTGATTCGAATCCAGCAGAGACAGTTTAGCTGAGCTTTCGTGGATTCCCATTCCAGATACTGGAATAATTCCATCCAATTCCAGCGAATAGGATAATTCCCCACCAAAAGAGGGATGGTGGACACTAACCCATTTCCATTTACATATTCTGTCACCGACAATATGTCAGCATGACTGGAATGCCTGAGAGAGAGAGAGAGAGAGAGAGAGAGAGAGAGAGAGAGAGAGATCGTGTCTACTGTATTTCGTAAACTTCGAAGGCAAAGGTTTAACGATTCGTGAAACCCTTCACATTTTAGGTCAACAGCTGAACAGAAAAAATTGAAAAAGCAAAGTTCCTTCTGTCACTCCAGTTTCCTGTCTATATCGGCATTTGTAATGAAGATAAATATTATTATATAGAGCAAAGGCCAATTATATCTTCGTTCTCTCTTTTATATTATTCCTAATTTCGGAACTGACAAATAAACGATGAAATATTGCCACATATACGCTCACATATACATAATTTTCTAACTCTCTCTCTCTCTCTCTCTCTCTCTCTCTCTCTCTCTCTCTCTCTCTCTCCCTCCAAAACCTTGCCCATCTGTAGTTAAGCAACGCACAATTCTAGGATATTCGTTTATAGCTGGTTGAACGGATCCTAATGGTGTTATGGCTTTCTCTAATGGTCTGGAGAGAGAGAGAGAGAGAGAGAGAGAGAGAGAGAGAGAGAGAGAGAGAGAGAGAGAGAGCTATGGCAAAGTCACATGATACAGTAGTTACCTTCCCAGATCTCCATAACGTTTAGATATTGATTTAAAGGAGCAATTTCCTTCCAGTTTAGTCAGCTTTATTTCATAATAAATCCTTCCTGAGGTCACGACCAAAAACTTTTGAGTCCGGGGGACCTCGGGGTCATTCCCCCCACACCCCCTCCCCCAAAATCATCTTTCATGACCCGACCTCATAAATGCTTTCATGGCCTCTGATATAACCATAGGGAATGAAGAAGTCATTGGATATGAAGCTCTGGAAATCTCCCTTTGAAATTCGCCTCATTTGATTAGGAGGTCCCGCTGGAATTTCTCTGCTTTCGTCAGATTAGGATTCATTTTTATCTTTCTAAAATACTATTCCTTTAGGTTGTAGACATCAATGCGTCAAGAGTCATTTTAATCTTGCTAAAATAGTTTTTCTCTCAGTAGTGGATCTTCAGAACAAATTTTACACCCAAGGTGACTAGTTGGTGATAGTCACTTGTATAGAAACTAACCAAGTTCAAATAGTCAGCTATTTTCCCAGGCAAAATGGATTTTTTTCTTCTGACGCACATGAGAGTATCACCAGGTGAAGTATTTACCTAACGCTTTTGCTTGGTTATATAAGTCGGCCCTAAAGGACTCTTTATTCTTTGCTTGCCAGTTGTTGAGAGACGCCTTTTATGAATAGTAGTTCGATGGTGCGTTAGGGGAAACCATTATTATCTGGAAAGGTCTGAAGACTACCAAGAATAAACGCTCTGTCATTTTACCCTATATCTACCTATATATCAATCTATCAATCACACACACATGCACACTGCAGAGAGAGAGAGAGAGAGAGAGAGAGAGAGAGAGAGAGAGAGAGAGAGAGAGAGAGACTACTGTCTAGTTTTCTACCCAAAATTTAATCAACAACGAAAGGGAAAAGAAAAATTGTGAGCAATAAAAAGCTTCTCGTCTCCCGTTGCAGCCTCCAGCAATAATCGCTCACCTGTTGCCTCCCTACAGACAGATAGACAGACAGACAGAAGCTGTTATAAGTCTCCCCGAGAGATGTTCGAAGTTTATTAGGTTCTTCTCTCCTCCTCCTCCTCGGCACAGAGGAGAGAATATTTATTCTCTTCAAAGGTTTTTATTATATTGTGTTGTGTGAAGATAAAGAGGTTTTCCTTTGTGTAGGGGAAAATGTTTTATCACATATATTTAACAGCTAGTCGTACTTTATCATGATTTAAAAAATGAACAGAGAGAGAGAGAGAGAGAAGAAGAAGAAGAGGCAGTCTAATCACCCATCCCAAAACCCATATTCACATAAAAAAAGAAGAATAGATAAATAAAAAATTTCAGTGCCAAAATAAGAATCTCTATCGTTCCATCGTCTCCTACTTACGTTTTTATTCCTTCCTTCCGTCCTTCTTTCTAGTACTTCCTGGAGTGGGGCAAAAACGCCCATTTGACGCTCGAACCGCGCCTGATACAGAGCAGGATCCGAGCTCAGTATCTGTTGTACCCAGGAAAGATCTCCAGTGTTTTACGAGGGAAACGAGATCGGTTATTCTCTTGGAAGGAGGAAGGCGGTTCTCAACTCCTGAGATACAGTGCGGGAAAATGGCTGATCTTTGTGAGGGATGACTGCAAAGGGTCTTATTTATCTGGGGTATTCTTCTGCATTTTGGCCAAACGAAAATGAATGTGCAGTATAGAATAAAAGATATCTAAAGGGAGGTGGGATGGGGGTTGTGGGGTTAGGTGGGGTGTGCATTGTGGGATGGGTGTGGGATGGGTTCTGAGGTGTGGGATTTGTGTAGGGGTGTGGGGTGGGGTGTGGGATGGAGTATGAGGTGGGGTGTGTGGTTTCTGTAGGGGTGTGGAGTGTGGTTTGAGGAGAGAGAGAGAGAGAGAGAGAGAGAGTGAGAGCTGCTATAAAATCGCTGATGTATTTCAAATCATAATATTAAATATAACATCACACATATCATTAGAGCAATTAATAACTAATACTATATTATTAACAAAATATTATAGCCTGGGATTCATCAAGATTGTCAACATCAATAACTAAGATCTATTTAGAAAGATATATAAAATCACTCATAAGCGATCACACAGATATAGTACTATGTATGCATACATACACAAAAATACATACATGTATACAAGCCACTCCCTATGACATATGAATCCCACGAAGTCGTAACAGACTGATGACGAAATAGATCAGGTGAGACGCCCCTTTATGTTCAAAATAATGGCCTCTCTGCCCATCGATATCATATGCATCGATTCTCGTGAAATGAACCAAAAATCCTCATCTTCTTGGGGAAGAAGTTCTCTTCCAACTTAATTATTTACTCAAATCCTCCATCCCAGCAAACCATTCCCCCAACGACTCAAAGAAGCACGAGGGAGTAATTCCATCAATACCTTTCCAGTTTTCCAGACACAAGCGGATCGATGTTCCAGCGAAAAGAATAAAAATAAAAGAGAAGCAATGATATCTGTGGAACCACGCGAATAACGCCAACAGTTTCCAGTCCAGGAGATGTGCTGGAAGTCACGCTGGATGAAAAAGCGTAACACAAACTTTTTCAAACGTGGATTCCATACGGAATGGGAATACACCAAGGTCCTTCAGGAATGAACTGCGGCAGTTCAGAGCTTTAAACGGATTGAGAGAGAGAGAGAGAGAGAGAGAGAGAGAGAGAGAGAGAGAGAGAGAGAGAGAATTTATTTCATATCTTAAAAATGACAGCAATGTCCAAAGAAATATCCAAATATGTTTCTTGTCTTTGATGATTAAATTGACATTTCCATCAGACGAACGATGTTGAAAATGAAACGGTAAATATTTGAGAATGAAATAACTTATCTTCAAAGATCATTTTAAATAGAACAACGACTGTTATCATACTTGCAATCACCCTTCTTCAATCCTTCACCCCAGTATAAAGTATGAGGTTAGGATGCTGTTGAATCAAATTTATTAGGAATTTTATAACTAAATCCTCAGCAATGTCATCCTTGTTCCTTCCAGGGAGTGAAACTAAAACCTTAAGTATTTTAAGACTCTGGAGAGAGACCAAAGATACGATTCCAGATTCATTCAGGAGTCAATTCAAAAGGGTTGAATCTTCAGCTCACGATCAACCCACCCCCACACACCACCTAACACTCACTCCCACCCCACACCACACACTCCCCACACCCTCACACACCACCCGCACCCCAACCCACACACCACCCACATCCAACCCCACCCACACCCCACGCACTAAACCCGCACCCAACACCACCCACATATCACCCCACCCATACCACACACTCAACCCCACACCACCCACACCTCCAACCACCACTGCACTACACACGCCATCCCACCCACTCACCTTCACCACTCCATCCACACCCAAACCCTCACACCTTCACACACCACACCCAACACCGTCCCATACTCTAACGGTAATTAATTTTCATGTACTCTCTCTCCTCTCTCTCTCTCTCTCTCTGACTGACAGCAGGCGACCCCAGACAGACAGAGAAGCTGAAACAAAACCACCTGAATCCCGAAGAGGCAGGAGACGATCCATCACCATGTTCCCAAGAATAGAAATAATGGGAAGAACGCGAAGGAAAGGACGAAAGGGGAAGAAACTTAAAAAGAGGAAAGAGGTGATAACGTTGGAAGAAAGACGGAAAGGAGAAGAGAAAAGGGGGAGAAAGGACACGAAAGTGATTGGTGTCTTAGATGAGTTTGCTGCTGATATTTGCATACAAATAATTCGTCTCTCTCCTCACTCGTATTTTCTCTCTTTTCTGGTTTTATTTCTTGTTAAGAGTTTTTTTTTCTAATTTTGCTTTTCGTTCTAGAGGGAGAAGATAGAAATATACGAAATGGTGTCTTTCTTATGTAATACTTATTTGGAAGATGTAAATAAAATTATTTGATATATATAAATATATATATATATATATATATATATATATATATATATATATATATATATATATATATATATATATATATATGAAACGTATTTATGATGTATACCCACAGACTCTTCTTCAGGACATCCACTCAATCAATCAATCACTATAAATTGAACTGAATCCAGAAAGGTAATTAATTATTTATCCGATATCGACGGAAAAGCAAATCTATTGAAACGTGAAGTCAAAGGACAATAAATCCAAGTGAAAAAATGATTCTGCCTCTTTTGAATTTGATTTTATTTTCAGTTACTCACGGAAGAGGTATTTTGCCACAAAACCGATACTGTGATATGAATTGTAGAGAAGTGACAATAGATTCTTTTTAACGATACAGAAACCCATTTTGGAGTTCGTTAAGACTTTGCAAAAAAAGACAATGGTGTTTCAAGTCCTTTATTGACTTAAATGTAATTTAATATAGGCAACATGAATCATTTGACGATGAATTACTTCCGTAATTATATTTAAATGAAATAAGATTAATAAAAGTAATGGAAAGTACATAACGTTTCAGTTTCCATAAATCATTTCGATATTATGAATCCTTAAATGGATAGATACGAATGCAAAGTTCATCATTGTTATGCAATATTTATAACTGTATCAATTTTATGTTGTTTGTGTAGAATTTGTAATATTGTTGTTTTAGAAATCATCCTGGATTCAAATCCATAATGGAACAGACAACATTTACATATCTCTAATGGACTGAGCATTTTCCTAAAATGTTGGTTCTGTTTGAAACTGTTCAGCCTCCATGATGAGATACCTTCAGAGAACCCCCCCCCCCCTCTCTCTCTCTCTCTCTCTCTCTCTCTCTCTCTCTCTCTCTCTCTCTCTGAAGTTTATGAAGACTAAACAAGAATAGCAAGTTTTATATTTATTATAACATTGTTTTTATTAATTTCAAATTTATTGTATTTCTTTTTTTCATTTCAGTCTATAAAAATTCACTGGAACAAAATATTTATGCAATTTACTACATATTTCAGTTTTATTTCCTTTAGTTTCTTCATTCATGAAAATCCATTAAAATCAAATAAACCAGATTTATTTGAAAAATGGTTCGATCTTAACATGAAGCATCACTTATTGTTAAAACATCAATAAAAAACATAGAATGTTAAAGCAGAATATTCTGCCCACTTGAGATATATTATATATATATATAGATATATATATATATATATATATATATATATATATATATATATATATATATATATATATATACACACACATGTATATATATATATATATATATATATATATATATATATATATATATATATATATATATATATATATATATATATATATATATACATACATATATATACGTATATATCTGCTTTCAGTGTCATTTTGAAGGATGAGAAAATGCTTAAACCTTTAAGGCAATTTGGGTTTCAAAAAGTCTTAAGCCCACAAAATAGATTGTTTTTTGATGACGGTTTATTCTCTCTCTCTCTCTCTCTCTCTCTCTCTCTCTCTCTCTCTCTCTCTCTCTCTCTCTCTCTTCAACAAACCGTACGCGTTTCCCCTCCAGTATATGCCTCTCCTCTCAAAAATATCTCCCGGAATCCTGGAAACTGCAAAGGACCCCCAGCCAATCCTTCAGAGTTCAAGAAATTAATCTATTAGCAACTTTTCCTTTCCTTCTCTTTTCCTGTGTTTCCTTCTACTCACAACTTTGTACCTCAGTCGGTTTTATTTATTTGATAAAGAAAAGGGAAAATTAATCTCAGAATGTTGGTGGGACGTTTGGTCGTTGTAATCCCTTGGAACATTACACACGAGTCAGGGGCTTTGGAAATGCACAGAATGATGTATCTCTCTCTCTCTCTCCTCTCTCTCTCTCTCTTCAGATTCATACATCTCCTCTTCAATATTAGTTTTCCACGTTTTCCATAGAAAAAGAAAGACTTTTGACAGTTGTGGACCCACAAAGGGAACCTTTAAATCCCCCTGAATCCCTAAAATGAATCCCAAGCCACAGAATCAATCCCTTTTCTTCTTCTTCTTCTTCTTCTTCTTCTTCTTCTTCTTCTTCTTCCATTCGCAAAATCCCCACACTGAATCATTTGTGGTCGGGATCCAAAAAGCAAGAAACCGAACGGCCATTGTGAACAGGAGAGAGAGAGAGAGAGAGAGAGAGAGAGAGAGAGAGAGAGAGAGAGCGAGATTACAGTTCCAAAGAGATTCAGGGAATAAACGACTGTCTTTTCATTATATGTTTAATATTCCTTTTGTTCTTTCAGTGATGGCTACTTTTGTTTTTCCTTCCTTGTGCTGAATTTTATTCGTCTTTGTCCTGATTCCTCTTCTCACAGTAAAAGACGTCCACTATTTTCGCTACTTATTCTTTCAGCTGGTATAGTGGTTAGTGTCGTGGCATGACACTCAAATGTCGAGGGGGGTTCGCGTCTTCCCCAGGGCGACGAAAAATCACCGGCTCTGTATCATGAGCAGTTAGTGTCGCAGTGTCCCTGGGGGGTCTTTAGCGGTGGAAGGTTGAAACCATCTTTCTTTGGAGACTTGAATTTCAAGGCAATGGCCCCTTTGGTGGGCTTCTTGTTCCATGTGAATAGGTTTCATCTGCTGAAATGATAAAAATGATAATTTATCGACAAATAAATAAGCAAATAGATAAAAAGCTAAGTAAATTATTAAAATGCAAGAAGAATCGTATTGAGGTAGTAGTGCTTTGTATCTTCGCTTGAACTTCTCAAGTTCCAACTGCCCGACTCCTCAGTAGGGAGGCTGTTCCTTCTACCGTCCAACAGAGTGAGGAATTTGACCCTTTTTATGAAATTAACTTCAATAATGGCCAGAATATAACACTATTAAATCAGCATACTGCTAGAATTTGGGTCGTCACATTACTAGTTATATTCATGAAACAGAAAAGATTTAGCCATGTTTTGTGAGATATTTGCGGTATAATGGTTTCGTTAAATGTTCTATTATCGTTATTGGAACAGTAATCCTCCATAAAGCTATTTTATTGCCCCCCAAAAAAAGAATTCAATATCTCCTGTCATATTTGCAATGGGCTGCATTACGTCCTGTACATAAATGTATTTTTCTAGTGTAATTTAATGCTGTGGTTTTTATTTAGGAAGGTTTATGGCCTGAGAAGTATATTGGCTTATAAATCATAAATTCAAATGAATTCACATTCAACGAGTAAGAACTTACTGAATTTGGATTCATTTGAATTTATCAGTTCTAAGCAAATACAAATCATGGCATAATCCTCCTTAAATAAAAACTCGCTTTAAATTGCGTAGAAAAATAAATTTATATACTTTATGTAATGCAGCCCATACCAAATGTGACAGGATATACTGAATATTTTTTTTATTTGGAATAAAACAGCTTTGAAGAGAATTACTGTTCCAATGACGATAATACCAAATTTAATTAAACCATTACACCAAAAACATCTAACAAAATATGGCTGCATCCTGTCTGTTTCTTGAATATGACTAGTTATGTTACGATTCAAACTCTGGCAGCCATGCTGATATAATGGTTAATTTCATAGAAAAAGCGTCACATTCCTCCCACAGATGGAATGTGGCGCAGTCTCCCTACTGAGGATGTTATGCAACTGATGGAACT
>NC_061095.1:64834967-64868111 GCF_015104395.2 Macrobrachium nipponense
ATATAAAAAAAAAGATAATCACAAGTAGATTTCCCCAATCACAAAATACATAATACATGGTATAATATGCATAACTCCCGCGTTTTTCCAAGAAATGCTCCGGAATTTGCCAGAAAGCAAACTCTCACATATGCGCTTTCGTGAAATGCTATAGCCAACATTTCCAGATATTGCAAAAATTCTGATCTGTCACCATCAGAGGAAAAGAATCAGCACATGCTCAGCACACGGCTCATCACATCGCCTGTCAGCAGAAAAATCGCCTGCGGACGCATGCTCAAACAACAGCGCAAAAATTGTCTAGTCAGACACATAAGTTTGGAAAACTCACGATTCTCAAGAAAAAAAGGTCTAACTGACACATTTCACAGAATTAACTCCGGGGATATGACTAATGTGTTCAAAAATTTGTCTCGAAAACTTATTCTCTCAACATGACTTTTCCCAAATTATATTTCTCCAAGAATAACACACTTGTGAACATAAAAAATGCACACATCTCCAAATGACTCTTAATGCAGTAATGCCATTCGCCTCTAAATAGACACGAAACCAAAAAAAAGAACCTCAGAAATCTCCTCTTGTCTCGAAAAAAACTCCCATAACCACAAAAAGAGGGTCACCCGCCAAAGATTAATTCCAACTCTATTATGAGACACCATATCAATAATAACACCACTCCGGTTATAAAAATATTTCCTCCATTTAGTTAAAAACCAACCCCATATATTATTCTCTTATTTCTCCAATAGCCACATGTCAGTAGAAAAAAAGACACCACTCCAGGAATAGAGAATAATCACCTCTATTTCGGCAAATACAAAATATTTACCTCTATTTCCCCAATAACTCCATGTGGAACAAAACAAGGCTCCAAAAATATATATCTCCAAAAAATGTGCACTCAAGGCATCTAACTCACATACTCACAAATATTGCCTCATAATCTCCAAAAAATTGTGTCTCCATTTGCAACAAAGATGGCTGCAAAATAATTGAACTAAACATAGCTCTCATCTCATTGTTAGCAAATATCAAAAATGGCCAAAAAATATATCTCCCATATATTATATCTCAAATCATAACTCCAAAATAATATATACCTCCAATTATCTCTCCAAAATAATATATCTCAATTATATCTCATTCAAAATAACTGTCATCTCCAGAGATAACTCAATGTTTATTCAAAACTAACTAATTCTCACTCCATGTTATAGCATAACTGCTAAAAATTTTTAAAGGGCAAAAACTCTGGCAAAGGCTAAAACTGTCTAGAAAATTCTAGAAAAAATCACCAATGTGCCACAAGTCATTATAACAGAATTCCCAACTCACAGTGTCTAAGCAAAGACTTCCCCATATGCACTACGACATAGCCATTAGAAAACTTAACCAAGTTTCCTATCTCTCACAAAGTTGTCACAAATACAACTAATGTATTGTGCAAAAAATTCTCCCATATATTTCTCTATAGCATCAAATAGCTAAAACACAAACACTTTCTCTTAAATGACTCTAAGTCATGAACTGAGACATTAAAAAATATCCACACCAACTGGAGAGAAAAAATAAATTCAAATTCACCCTTGGTAAAAAAAACTTGTGTCAGCGATGGCTAATTTCCAAAAAGGAGAAAGAAAAGAAAAATCAACGGCACTGTTCACTATCTCCCGTAACTCACTAGATGTCAAGCAATTATCTGCTGAACTCATAAAAAAAAGAAGGAAAAAAAACTAAAACAATGTGTTGTTAGTTCTTCCCATAATCACAAAAGATTTCACCTCCCTTGACAGCATTAAAACACCCACGTATTAGTACATAAAAAATCAGTATCAGAAATATCACTATCACAAAATCACCAAAAAAAATTGCTATCCTCAAAATCATCAGTATCATACAAAAAATATCACCAATGTTAATGCTTGTCCATTCTCCAAAAAACAAAAATTCAGCAAAAGTTCAGCAAAAGTTTCAGCAAGTTTTCAACACAATTCACCAAGATTCAGTCAGATTCATCAAGATTCAGCAAAACTTATCCCCGTGAATCACTGAAATATTCTCCAAAGTTACAAAAACTCAACAATTAATTAACACAAGACTTCTCCCATTAATTCATTGTAATAATTATCCCTGAATAATTATCTGTAATAATTATCAACTAATCTCCCATGAAATATCTCAAATCTCTCGTAAAACAATTCTCCCGTAATGATAATTATACTTAGGCAAACCTCCCGTGACACATCTCAAGTATAATAATTATTAATAATAATAATAGTAAACTCTCCATAGCAAAAATCTCAAGTAAGGGTGAAATTCAAATAGCATACACAGTATTGCTGAATCCTATGACATACAATTTCTCCAGCATACAACCACCTGACATAACACCATTGCCACACAACACAGATACAACACCAATCATCGGCATTTCAAAGTAATTTCTCCAACACAATAAAAAAAATAATCTGTGTTATCCCCCTTATAATTTGTGTCTTTCGAACAGGGACCAAACAAAGAAACCATATAACAACATCCCGTTTGAATTTGTTAACTACTTTTGTTCCCCGCATTCACGGAAAAGAAAAATCTTTTTTCTTTTCCTTTTCCTTTTCCTTCATCCAAGGGAGAAAAAAAAAATCCTCTTTTCTAAAAAAAAAAGACTTCTACGGGCATTTCCTTTCGTCAAATCAATCGAATCAACAGCTTGACATCTTAGGCATTCTAACAATGTCCGAAGGCCAGACCCTCACTACCCCAACACAAAGAAAAAAAAAAGGAAAAAAAAAATAAAATGGGGGAAGTTCACCCAACACTGGAGAAAAAAAAACAATTTCTCCCCCCCCCCCTCCCCCCGATTGAGAAACAACCCCTCAGTCGCGCGGCAGAAACAGCCCGAGGGCCTATACCAGCAGTATCCCCATCTCCCCTTGAAACAGTGTCCCTGGGAGGACCCCTTCCCAGGTATACACTAGTGCCCATTCCCTGCACTATCTACTCGAGTGAGGCCAGTGGTACCCATGCAACTACCCCCCCCCGCCCCCCCCCCCCCCCCACGGGAGGGATAACCAATCCCCTCAGCAATGCAAGGCGCCTCTCTGCAGGGAAATCGGTGCTGAGACCTGTAAAATTGTGGCCTCTGTGTTTGTCTCTAAGCCCAAGATATGATTATCCCAAGCACAGTTCACTGCAATAGAAAAAATACACCATTAATAGATTCTTGTGTGTTTTAAAACAAACGGACCAAATCCACAATACTATTATAAACCTGCGGGAAATAAAGAAAACACGTCACTTAGGGGCAAAAGAAAACAAGAAAAAAATTGTTGAACCCGTTCTTGACCGAATACCATAACCCCTGAAATATTTAAACAAAAACCCTCACTCCTTTCAAAAAACAATAGTTTAACACCTCACCACGTCCATAATTGGGAAAACAAAAAGAATCAGGAAATTCTTCGTAAAAACCCTCGTTAAAATCTCGTTCGGCAACAATACAAACGCCGCATTGGCGAAAACGCACCATAGCAACCATCACTCATGAAACTTAGACTGAGTTGCTTGTCTCACCGGGACTCCCACGCCTGGAATAATCTCGGTCACGGGCAAATTTGGATGAACCCTTAATAGAAATTCTTTCCTCATCCCCCCATTCCCCGGACGGATGGATTTTCTTTTCCTTACCCCTTTTATTTTGTCTAACTGGCCCCCACCAATCTCTTACCATTGGCGTTCCTAGGCAATAGAAAAGAAAAAAGACCAAAACTTTTTATACCCTCCCCTGTGTAACCGCTGACAACCACTATAAACACTGGGTGGAAGAACCCCCCCAAGGGGGGAAGAACCCCCAGTTATTCATAAGGTTAAGCGTGGACACGAAACGAAAGGCAGACCCCATTACTCCATTACACACACGAGGCTCTCTCTTCTCCCCCTCTCTCGGCAATCACCCCCCCTCTCTCTCTAGCTCTCTATCTCTCTCTTCCATTCTAAACAGGTAATGAAAATGAGAGAGTTTTGCATCCATAACAAATACCGTTTTTATTGACAAGAACTAAAACAAATCAATTAAACCAAGTAATACCAGTTCTTACAAGACTAACTCAAAACGTAACAATTGTCACGTAACCCAAAAGGTCCCACACCCCCCTACGGGAACTCTTTTATCCCCCGGCATTTCCAGGATCCACGTCTGTTCCAAAGATTACAGAACACATCCCGGTAAGTACACACACAAAGTTGAAAGACCAAAAGTTGTAATAAAATGGAACATCTTACAAGCTAATCAAAACAAGCCCATCCCTTTGGCGCTAAAACGTAAAGGTAACCACTTACCCATATTCCCAACCGGAACTATCACTCACTGTTTTAAAAAACACTTGGGCATATCTGCCATCATGGTCTTTGCCTTCCTACCCCCGAATCTCTGTGCAAGTCTTCCATAGACTTGGCTAGTGATACATTATGAATAGGAAGAGGCGCACATCACACATACGAATGCACACTTAGAGCATTCGACAAAACGCCTCCAATAGTTACTAGGGCTACCAACCAGTTTCCCAAAGGCCACTTTGGAAGAAGCGTTCATAAAACTGTCCGTACATTTGACTTCCTGAATTAAGCACTTTTTATCTCACGCCCACCCCCGCCCCCTAGAAAACTCATTGATCAGCTCCTCTTCAGGATCCGTTCACCTCTGCCACTGTTCCCTCCACATTCCATAGGTCAACAGAGAACGCACGGAACAATAATATTATTAATTATCAAAATTCCCTAGGCCTTACCTAATATATATATATCATATATCTATATAATATATATTTATTCTTCTCTATATACTTAACTATATATATAGTCATAATATATTTATCTTTTGTATATTTAGTCTTTTTCTTTTTTATTATTATATCTATCTTTATATATTTTATAGTTATATATAAATAGTATATATCTTATATATAATAATACTGATATTATATATATTATATATTATAGTATAATACTATAAACTGGAAAGGAAACCGCTCCGCTTAGCAGTTGATAGACACGCCACTGAAAAGATAATCATAAATTGCCTGATTCTTTTGGTAATGTTCGTAGGTTAAAAAGGTACAACTTACAACGTTTAATAAAATTGTTTACATTTTTTATCTGCTTATTTATTTTTGATGAATATAATCTTTATATTTTTTGAAAAGGTGAGAACCCTGTCTCCGTTCTGTTTTTTCCTTTACCTCCTCTTACTCCTTCTTAAGGACCCACCATAACATTCTTTCGGGAAGCGTTCTGGGGGATTTTCAAGGTCAGTGGCCCTTTTGTTCCATATGGAATAATAATAATAATAATAATCAATAATAATGAATAATAATAACATAATAATGGTATAATAAAATAAATAATAATAATAATAATAATAAAAATAATAATTTTAAAGCAAATTGTCTTCATCCTGAGTTTTCCTCATTGAAACTAATTCTGAGGTTGGTCCATATCGAACCTTGTTTGTTCTTAACCTTTTTGAAAAACAAGGACATTTTTCTTATGGTTGTTCGAAGAAGAAGGGGAGGAGGCGGAGGAGGATGGAGTAGAGGAGGAGGGAGAGAGAGAGAAGAGAAGAGAGAGAGAGAGAGGACGAGAGAGAGATGAGAGAAGATCGATAAGTTCTGTTCGGTCCTGGTAAACGGAGTTTCTTTTATTTACCCATTTTTTTTTTATCGTCATCGTACAATAAGTATCATGACTGTTTGTAGAAAATGAAAACCATTCCTCCTCCATACCATCCGATGTCATCCTCACAAGAAATGATACTTTTTACTTTTAGATTAGAAAGTAATTTCGAACGGGACTCAATTTCAAAATTTCGGAAGACATCCAGAACCCCTTTAAATAAACGACCAAATATCATTTCAAGAACGATTGATTTTATGCGTGAGTGAAAATACGCGTAATTATGCCGGAAGCATGAGCATTTAACCTCACGTAACTATGTTATTTTGTTGGTGGAGGACACTGCCAACAATACTTCAGTCCATACGCAATTTCTTCTCCTCCCTCTCCCATTGTCATTTGAATTTAATTAAATTAAATGTAAAATTAAAAACTTGCCTACCCCATTAGATTCGCCGTAATTTTTTAACCGTATCCTCAAACCCACCGGAATTAACATCCAAATCTCTTTTATTTGCAAGTCTGGATTAATTATGTTCAAACATTAAAGTTTTCTCTCTCACCCAAAACCAAGAATGATTATGCTCCAGTTGCGCTAAAAACTCGTTTACTCGTATTAATATATATATATAATATTATATATATATAACTATAATTTATATATGTATATATATATATATATATTATATATATATATAGTTATATCTCAATACTGTCGATGTGTATTAATAGATATATCTATTATATAAATATGTATATATTACTTATCTATATGATTGATAGTATATCTGATCATTATGTGTGTATGTATATCTATTATCTCTATCGTAATATATATAAATAATTATGGACTATATACTGCTTTACTAATTATCTCTACTTATGTCTATATATATTTTATTTGTTGGTGTAATACTATATATCTTTAATCATATATATGTGATATTATACCTATTCTAATTCGATTATAACTTTATAGCTATTATGTTATATATATAGATCTAATCTTATATATATATAACTATCATCTTTCATATCTATATATCGTCTCATCTCTCTCTCGTGTCGTCGATCTATATATATATATCCATACTATATATATACTACTATATCTCAACTGATATATATAATCCGTATATAATGGTACACATATATTCTATCTATATATGTATATATATCTATAATATAATATTATGTACTATTATTACTATTATAGCTAATAATACGAGTTACGCCAAATGGAGGCATAATAATTCATTCTCGGTTTTTTTTTTTTTTTTTCGGTGTGAGAGAAGAAATACTTCAATGTTTGAACATTTGAATTAATCAGAATAATATATATGTATCATATATATATATATAATAATTATTATATAGTATACCATAATATATATTTATAGATATATATGGTTTGTTTCGTGTGTGGTGGTGTGTTGTGTGTGTCCGTGTGTGTGTGTGTGTGTGCCAATATAAAAACACCGTATCGTGACTTCCAAAGAATCCAATCAAGTAGATATCCACAGTAACATAATCCTTGTTTATCTAGATTTGCCTGTTAATTATCAACAAAGCTTAAAGTAAGCTTCGTCCAATCCTTCCTGGTGGACTTGATGCAACTAATAGGCAAAAATGAGGACATGGTTTATGGTGAAGGATTCCAAATAAACAACATAAAGACAAGCAAGGACAAAAAACGTTAACAAGGTTAAAAAATGACGAACAAGAGTCATTAGGGTCGTATTCCCTTCTTCCATAATTATCGCTTGATTACAGAATCTTCGGGCGGGGCACAAAGCCGCCAGGCGTCTTGCTTTCCCTGCAACATGACATCCTTTCAATGAGGTCGTTATCCAAAAAGGTGTAGTTTGTAGATACCAGACTCTGGAACGGGCGAAGGCGTGGATTAATCTACATTATCAGAGTTGAAGGCAGGCTGTTACACTATTTTCTGAAAGCTTCTTAATGTCTGGTTTGACCCGCCCTTTCGGCAAACCTTTAATTCTTCACTCCAAAATAAGAAGTAAATTGTTTCTCGGTAATTCCAGTATTCCCCTCAAAAGGTGCCATTCAAAGTGATGAGAGCTCCTTCCACAACTCTCCTAGTGGTCCTATCCGCACTCTTATAAATAACTTTTCCTCCCTTGAAGTCGATGGCATGATCGGAATCCCAAGTATGCTTGGCAATGGCGCTGTAAACGTTGCCCAAACGGCAAGCTGCAACATGTTCACGTTTCCTCTGGTCCAGGGAACGACCGCTTTCATCAATACAGCATTTGTCACAATTTTTACATCCCATAGCATAGACTCCAACATCGGTGTTTGGTTTTCTGCAACTGTCTTTGATATATAAATGAATATAAAAACATTAGAGTTTAATTTTTGTTTATTCTCAGAGCTTTTTATAACTTTTGACTTCAAAAATGTGTATATTCTACATTTCTTAACATTGCAGTTGAAGTTACATTGACACAATGAAAGTACCATATTTCAATTGCGAGATAAAATTTGTTTTAATTCCTTTTAAAATCGTGATTGAATCTACTCAGTGTTTAGAAGAATAAGCATTCAAGAGGTACTTCCATAATAAGATTAAAAATAAATATCAAAATCAGAGGAATGTGCTCACTGTCTCATAATTGTATCTTTAGAGTGTGTTATATTACAGGCATCTTCAAATTAAGCCCATTACTGAATGAACAACGTCAATAGTACAGCCAAGAATCTCGAACACAGACTACGGGACCACAACACAAAGATCAAATCACAACCTGATGATTGAAGACAGGTTCATGGCACACAGTATACATAACACTTTCAATTTACAGGTTTTCCCAAACAGCATTTTAATACGCCCTCATTAACTACGCAAAACGTAAATAGAATCAGAAAGCCTTTTGGAAGCTGGACCATATCCCATTCTACCAGACACATGAAGGTCAACAAGAAACGTTGCAAGTTTTACTGAGATGTGAATTCTCTCTGTCTACGAAACTCACTGGGGAAAGTCAACAGTAGCTTGAATAGCGATTCTGAATTGACTTTGTGAAGACCAGCCATTATATATAAAGTAAATAGAATATGTAATTTAGGCCAAAGGTCAAAAGGTTTGAGAGGTGTAACAGGAGGTTCCTCTAGGCAGTTGCACTATGAATCAACTGTTGGGAGAGGGTTGACGAAAGTAAGATGAAATAAAGAGAATATGAAGGAAATTACAGTAAAAGGAATGAAAGGCGTTGCAGCTAGAGGCTGAAGGAACTCTGCAAAGAACCTTCAATAATGCCTACAGCGCACCGCATGAGATGCACTGACGGCACTACCCCCTACGTGGTAGATGCATAAAGGTCTGAACGTCCAACAGGCCAAATGAATGATGAAATATTATGATGAAGTCAATGGGAAAGATTTGAGTTGATCACAAACATGAAATCCTAACACACATATGCAGCAGAGTGAGCGGTTCTGAACCGCACTTATATAAAACCTAAAATAAAGAGAAATTCGTGGTTGTGAAAACTGAATTTTGATTAAAATTCTTTTAATATAGAATGCAATTTAGCTTCCAATACCTCCCGCAGTCTTTCTTTCCTTCCCATCTTAAGACTCCCCATCAATCATCCACGTCAGGAGAGCTCTTAAGATAATCATCCAGCTGAGCTTCGGAACTGTAAAATTCAATCTTCCAGATGTAACTCCCTCAGCGTCTTTCGTCCAGGTTTTATTTTCTCTCGCATGTACAGACAAACAAACAAGAGATCACAACTGGAACTGAAACAGTTCACGTATAAACTTAAAACCTTTTCAATTACTCTTTTTTTTTTATTGTGTTTGATAAATAGCGTCCCGTTTGGGACTATTTTCGTCAGTTGTGCATATCAAAGCAGATTTTTGTTTCCTACACCATTCCCTTTGGTTGTGGACAGTGAGCTTGCTATAATTTTGGAAGCGCACACATACATTCATTAAGGGACAAGCATAAAAACTTATATACCATCTTGCACTCCACATGACATCTAAGAAAATGGTTCCATAACAATTACAGCCACGGCTGACCCTACAGACAGATTAAGTTATTTGTCTAAATCTTTTTGCTCTTTTGATATTCGGTTTTTAGAATTTCCAAGTTTATTTCATAGAGAACAACCGAATACCCCTTTCAGATTGATGGCTCTGTTCCAAATTTGATGGCGACTACTGATTCCAGATTTGATGGCGACTATCTGATTCCCAGATTTGATGGCGACTATCGGATCCCCAGATTTGATGGCGACTATCGGATCCCCAGATTTGATGGCGATACTATTCCCGATTTATGGCGACTATCTGATTCCCATTTGATGGCGCATCTGATTTCCAGATTTTTATGGCGACTCGATTTCCCATTTGATGGCGACTATCGGATCCCCAGATTTGATGGCGACTATCGGATCCCCAGATTTGATGGCGACTATCGGATCCCAATGTTTGCAGAGACACTCGGCCATATTTTCTAGGCAAAAACCACCTTTTTTTTAATGTTTTCTTTTATTTTCTGATGCATCATTTTCAGCTGTTATCCTACAAATCTGGAACTGAATTTTATTCCAGAATTAACATCAATATTGCGGCCGGAGAGAGAGAGAGAGAGAGAGAGAGAGAGAGAGAGAGAGAGAGAGAGAGAGGAGAGAGAGAGAGAGAGAGAATCCTCTTTAGGGCTGAATTTAACTGTTTCAGGTGACGGACGACGAAATGGGTTTGGGGATTTTGGTTGTGGGACGTCTTTATATATATATATATATATAGATATATATATATATATAATATATATATATATATATATATATATATATATATATATGTCATGGAAGTACAAAAATAAAAAGTCTGTATGCCATCTAAGTTTAATCTGAAGAGGCCGCCATTCCTGAGCCTCTGTGCAAATCGGGAGACTACTGGTGAGGAAACGAAGTAGCAACAGAAGAATAAAAGGCCGCTTTCTTTCTGTCCCATTAAGAGATGTTTGATGTTGGTGACCTTCCTCCCGAATCACCTCCCAGATCATTTTGCAAATCAATCGGAAACGTGACAAAGAGCAGCAACGGGGAAGGAGATGGAGAAACAGTTGTCTTCAAATACTTTCATGATTCCACTTATGAAGGAAACATTCCCCTTGGCTCCCTCTCGGCTCCTTTTGGATTATTTTCTGTTTTTAATTGAAATTCCATCATATTTCCTCCCCTCCTACAGACGAAGGTTTCCAAGTTCTTGAATAACCTCTTACTTAAGATATAATGATATTAACTATAATCACATGTTTGCTCACGTATCTAGATATTCAATTTCAATTCAGTTTCCTACTGTATTATTTTCTACGTTTTAATTAAAATTCTGTAATAATATTTCCTCCGCTCTTGCATATTATATTAACAAATAATACGTTAACTATCCTACAATCATATTGACCATCATAACAGCATAGTTGCTCACTTATCTGAAAATGCAATTTCAGTTTGATCACCTCTCTCTCTCTCTCTCTCTCTCTCTCTCTCTCTCTCTCTCGGGAAAGCAAACGACATGTCTTCGAGCACTTTGTTCTTTACTGCTCCCATGAGAATGAAGGAGGCTGTCCTTCCTTCCTTTCCTATTCTTGCTTCCTACAACATAGAGTCCTTCGGGAAAGAGAGGAGGGAATCCGTCGTCTCTCGTTCCAGAAGGACTCCTGAGGACTCTTCCAGGATGGGTTGGATGAGATACGTGTTAACGAGACATGCCCATGTGGGTATTTCAAGTGTTTGTGGGCGGTGCATAAAGGCTAACTTGCAATTGCTTTCTATGTTGATGTTGCAATGGGATGAGTTTGTTCATTCGAGTTCAGTGTTTGCAAGCATGCGACCCTCAAGCAATTGTCATGGAATTTATTTTTTAATTTGTTTTATATTTTATTCTGATGTAATCTTCAGTTTTGATAAAAATTTAGTATTTTGTGAATCTAAAATGAGGACCAACAGAGCAATTTAATTTTAATTTTTAATTTTAACTTTAATTTTCTATTTTCTTATTTTGAATTTTGGTTTTGATTTGTAATATTGATTTTTATATTATTTTTTTTTTTAATTTTTCATTTAATTTTTTAGGTTACCCTTTGTTTCTTATTTTTAATTTGTTTTTTATTTGTAATATTGCGTTACTCATAATCAAACATCATACACAATTACATCAGGAGTCACTTACTCTTAGGGGAATAGTGCCATCAGTGCAATTTACGTGGTGCACTGTAGGCATTACCTAAAGGTAGTTTGCTGCGTCCCTTCGGCCCCTAGCTACAACCTCTTTCGTTCCTTTGACTGTACTTCCGTTCATATTCCGTCTTCCTTCTTGCTCTCTTCAACCCTCTCCTGACAATTGATTCATAGTTTTCCTCCTGTTTCGCCTTGCAAGCATTTCCTCTCTTAATTTCCGCTTCAAAACTGAATGACCTTATAGGTCCCAGCGCTTGGCCTTTGGCCTGAATCCTATATTCTATTGAAGTCCTTGTTCTACATTGCTGTCCAACCACTCCAACTCCCTCTTTTCAATGTTATAAAAATGAAATGGTTTGAAGAGCCCCTTCAGTACTTGGCTTTGTAGTTAAATTTCCATTAATCAATGAAAAATGAGGAATACTTGAATAAATTCCCGAGTCACTTATTCCCACCGGAATCTTCTAACGTGATAACATTTAACCATCGTGACATTAGTGAATGAATTCCTAGAGGTAATTGTTTGATATTCCAGTGGATTGCCTCTGATGGGAATCTGTTTGGAATATACAGCGCTGAGGCATCATTGGTTCAGAATTTAGTAATTCAATTCGTTTCGTGATAAAAGTTCTCTGGAAATATTTCTGGTGTTTTATATTGACACATTCCTTCATGCATGTGTAAGTAGATGGTATTCGAAAAAGTATCGACTGAACGTTACTATTGTTGTTATTATTACTATTACGTGTATCTTTATCATGACCACAGTTCCCATGGGGGTAAATATAACAGACCACAAACTCTGCAGGCAGACAACGGCCCCTGTATCACAACAGAGCTACAAAGAGAAGATCAATGTAAGCATGAATTCGACGCAAATGATTCCGAGAATCGAACCTTCCCCCGAATGGGATTCTCTCTCTCTCTCTCTCTCTCTCTCTCTCTCTCCCTCCCTCTCTCTCTCTCTCTCTCTCTCTCTCTCTCTTCGTTGGCATCTGTGTCGATGCCCCAGTCATATGCATATGCCATGGTGGGCGTTTCAACGCTAGGTCAATATTGAATGCTGGAGTTCCCGAGAGCCATTCAAAGCGACCTTGCAATTCTGAGATGTTGCTCTGTTGTTGTTGCAGCTGCTGCGTTGTTTCTTCGTTTCTCGATGATTGTATGCATCCATACATACATACATGAATGTTTTTTTTTTTAGTGTAATCTAACAATGTTCTATGAAGTTAGAAAAAGGCCCATAAATACAATATGTACGCGACAAAAATCATACATTTCGAGTAACCAACTTCTGGATTTCTGTTCACCAACTGAACAGATTCACCAGTGACCAGGAACAGACAAGTTTGCATAGCGAAATATAAGGTTTCTTTAGCCTTTTATTCTATTTTACATACATACATACATACATACATACATACATACATACATATACTGAAATATTTAAAGATAAAGATTTAAGGTATATGTATAGTCTTACCTAATAGAATATTTATATCTATAGTTATATTCATATTTTTCATTTCTCGGATTTTTACGAAAGCAAAATAAGAATAATTTGAAATTCATCTCGTATAATAAAGCAATTATACGATATCACAAATCATTTACAATATGTTACTTATTATGTGTTTATTTTGATCCTTTATATAACAATTCCGTTCAATTTAGGCTCAGGACTTTTGAAAACATGCTCTTGGAGACTTAGACGAGAGCATTTAGAAGCCATTATAGGAATCGGCTTATCTATATCATCAGTTAAGGGAAAAAAACCACTAGTTTCCCATTAGTCTTTGAACGAAGGTGGTGGGGATTTCTCCTTCAGTTGATTGCAGGTTTTTTATTTCCTCCTTTTGAAGGAATCTCTGGAGAGGCCTTTGGGAGATAAAGAAAGCGCTCCAATGAGGATGGAGGATCTGATAATGATGATATCTCTCTCTCTCCCTCTGTCTATCTAACTATCTATTCATATGTATAAGTATCCGTATCCATCTATCTATATGTATATACATATTGTCATAAAAATACTTCACGAAAGAAACGGCCATCAATAAATGAAAAAACAAATTAACAGATATGCCTCTGTCACAGGGGCAGCAGGATCCTTCCACGAAAGGAAGTCCTTCATTTGCTCCCTTGTGAGGCCAAAGGGGTCCCTCTCCTCCCTCCTTCCCAGATCATATCCTTTCAGATCTGGCAGGACCTTTTACCAAGATTCTGCCTAAAATTATCCCTGAGGATCGAGGTCTGGTGACCCAGAGACCCTTTTCTGTCTCTCGCCAGCACACATTTCCTCACTCGGCCACCAAAGGCCATTTGGAATCGAGCGACCAGCAACCGTTTTTGGTTTTCCAGTCTCCAAAATAATTTATCGGTAGAGGGAAATACAGAAAGCAGAAATCTCACTTATTAAAAAGAAACAAACAATTAATGAATTCATATGTAATGGAAATATAGCCAGCGACCGAAAGTGACATTTTCATTCAGCTTCGCAGTAAAAGTTTTAACTTTAGTTTCTTGTCGACCTCTCCCTGTATGACGGAATGTGATTTGGTCCGTTTCCAAAAGGTTGTCGATTATATTTAACCCTCTTTGCAGTTCTGCGACCTGTGCCGTTCAAAATTCCGCCCTTAAAAAGCACACACACTCTCTCTCTCTCTCTCTCTCTCTCTCTCTCTCTCTCTCTCTCTCTCTCTCTCTCTCTCTCTCTCTCTCAGGCAAAATCCCCAGCCAGAATCTTAATGATTACTCTGGAGCAAAAGTCACGTCCAGATTTATAGGATAACAGCTAAAAATGATACGACAGAGAACGACAAAAATATAAAGTCAAATATCTCGGTTTTTTCCTGAAAAATATCACATAGTGTCTCTCCAAATATTCAGGTCGTATAGTCGCCATCATATTTGGGGATTATTCCGGTTGTTTCTCTTTATAAAATGTCGCTTGGAAATTCAAAAGCGAATATTAGGGAGAATAAAATATTGAAACAAATAACTTAATCTGCCTGTACGGTAGGCCTCTGTATCTGCAATTGATTTGAAACCCATTTTTCAGAGGTGTTATATGAGCCGTAAAATATTATAAGACTTATATATATATCTATATATATATATATATATATATATATATATATATATATATATATATATATATATATATATAGTATATATATAATACGCAAAGGAGATAAAACCGCAGTGTACGTCATAATGAATAGAGATGAATACGACACCAAAAATGGACTAATACTAAGTGATAATAATAAGTTTCAGCCACTTAAAAAAGACCCCAACAAATGACCTCAAAAAAGAAAATGATGAAGACTAACAGAAAAAGCGAACAAAGGGCAGAGAACAGTAAGCTTTCCAAAATCATCGAGACTTTGCACCCGGATACTGCTACGGCACAGTCCCAAGATTCACAAACGGGAAACCCCGCTACGGCCCATTATATCCCAAATGACATCCCCCATGTATAAAGTGGCTAAGAAATTGAACGAAATTATAACGCCGTACATTCCCTCAACGTTCTCGCTAAAATCATCGACGGAATTCATCGACCTACTGCAAGACACCGCACCCGACGAAGACATAGCATCCCTGGACGTTGAAAGTTTATTTACTAACGTACCAGTGGATGAAACAATACAAATCATCATGGACAAGATATACCGTTCTGAGAAACCACCATTACCGATTCCCGAAAAATCTTAAAAGAGATGCTGGAAGCATTTACAAAGGAAGCCCATTCCTCTCACGTAGGGGGCGAAATATATCGACAAAAGGACGGCGTGGCAATGGGTTCCCCCCCTCGGTTTCTTTTCGCAAACGCATACATGGCACACACAGAAGAGGTCACGATTTTGAAGAACACCCAAAACCCAGAATCTATGGGAGATATATTGATGATATCTTTATCACAACAAAGGGCAACAATGACATAGAAGAATTAGTAAATAAACTCCAAGCAAATTCTACATTAAATTTTACGGTAGAAAGAAGTGATGAGAAGATGCTCCCTTTCTTGGACGTACTTGTGACCCAAAGAACAACAATACAATACCACCGTATACACTAAAAAGACAGACGCTGGAAGATGCTTAAATGCTAGATGGAGAAATGCCCTGATGCATATAAACGATCTGTGGTAAATGCATATATAAAACGCGCCATAACACACTGTTCCACGTGGGAAAGCGACTAACGAAGAAATCAACAGAGTTCAACAGCTGCTCACAAATAACGGGTATCCAGATGACATGATCCAGCAAGTTGTCAAAAAGAGATTAGAGGCTTTCCATAATCCGACCCCGAGGAACAACACACAAAGACAAAGAAATAGTGATATACCATCAGATACCATACAACAAACACCACGAAGATGAAAGGAAAGCCATCCTTGGTAAACTGCGAAGAGGAACCACCCCCCTAGCGCCATATAACAAAATAACAGCAAGGATTTACTGCAAACCAAACCTTACGCCTCTTTGGTAATTGAAAATAGCACGGCCCCATCGACGGAGAAAGAGGTTAAATCTGATATAGTATACAAGTTTGTCTGTGCCTGACGAGCAATGTCAGTCCCCCCAAAAATGCTATATCGGACACACAACCACCACACTCAAACGTCGCATGCAGGCCCACAGAACAAACAAGGACCATTCATCAGCACTTTGTGGTATACCCACAATAAAAAACCATCATTACAAGAACTTCTCACAAACACCAAATAATACACAAGGAAGGCAACTACAATCGTTTATTGATATCAGAAGCAGTCAGCATCGCAATGCAACGTCCCAGCCTTACATCCACGTGAGGCAGACCGTTCCTTGCCCTCGTGTAGGAAGCAGTCCTTCAACCGCGTGGAACAAATCCCCCACATGCGGACAGGAGCGCACACTGACTTTCAGTGAATTAAACATATATGTAATTAATATATATTTATGTATAATGTGTATATAATAACTTAACTTTCAAACTTTTTTTATATAATTTCTGTTGTTAACATATTTATTTATTTGTCTTATTTTATGTTTCACTATAGTCTTTTGTAAATACTTAAAACTAGGTATCTGGCAATTGTACTACCTTTCCGTCCTCATGACTCACAAAACGCATGTAGGCTCATATTTGTATTTTTTTGGGGGGGCTGCTCTGTGAGCAAGAGCCCGTGCTGGCACAAGACCAGCTTAATCTTAAACAACAACATATTTGTATCAGTAACGCTTGAAAATGTCAATACGTATAAGTTGACGAAACAGCTGTCGCGTGTAAAAATACTGGAGTAAATGGAAGAACCCCATTATGTGTCATTAGTAACCTGAACAATGAAGTAAAGAAAATAATTAGAAAATATGAAGCAATTTCAAAAAGCTGGTTAACAGTGAGAAAGCCATTCTATTCAATGAATGATATATCTATATATATATATATATATATATATATATATATATATATAGTACTGGTAAAAATATGTTCTGTATCAACATGAATTCCCTATCCTAATAAAATAAAAAGTTGAGCCCATAAAAACCCACCAAAAATGTAGAGAGAAAAAGTACTATATTTCAGAGACTGCTGTCTCTCTTCAGGTATATACCGAAGAGAGAGACAGCAGTCCTCTGAAATATAGTACTTTTCTCTCTACAATTTGGTGTTTTTATGGGCTCCTTTTATTGGATATATAAATATATATATATATATATATATATATATATATATATATATAATATGTGTGTGTGTGTGTGTGTGTGTGTGTGTGTGTGTGTGTCCCATTGTATTCAAATTCCTTTTTTGGATGTGCTTTCTCTTAAGCACGAACTCAACGTAATTTGTCTTCTTATGTAATGTGTATGAAGAACCAATTCACAGTAAATTTTTATCTCTATATATATATATATATATATATATATATATATATATATTTATATATATATATATATATATATGATATATGATGAAATATATATATATATATATATATCTATATATATATATATCATATATATATATATATATATATATATATATATATATATATATATATATATATATATATATATATATATATATATATATATATATACATATATATATATATATATATACCTAGGAAGTGTCTCTCTCTCTCTCTCTCTCTCTCTCTCTCTCTGGAAAATAAACGGCGTGTCTTCATGCACTTTGTACTTTACAGCTCCCATGAAAACGAAGGAGGCCATCCTTCCATCCTCCCTTCCTTTCCTATTCTCGCTTCTTACCAATACAGAGTCCTTCGGGAGAGAGAGGAGGGAATCCTTTGTCTCTTATTCCTGAAGGACTCCCGAGGCCTACTGCAGGATGCGTAGGATGAGACACGTGTTTGAGGAGAGACGCCCAAGTGGCTCCACCATGTGTTTTTGTGGGCGGTGCATAAAGGCTGCCTTGCAATTGCTTCTTTTGTTGTTGTTTGAATGTTGAAATGGAATAAATTTGTTCATTCGATTTCAGTGCTTGCAAGCATGCGACCACTCTGGCAATTGTCGTGGAATTTACTTCTTAATTTGTTTTAGATTTTATTATAATGTAAAATTGAGTCTTTAATAATATTCTGTGCGGAAATTGAATCTTTTGTGAAGATGACATGACGACCAACAGGGAAATTTTAATGTTTATTTGTATTTTGAAATTTTATTTTCAATTTCAAGTTTTATTTTTAAATTTAAATTTTATCATTATTTTAATTGTATTTTTATTTCTAATTTTAAAAATGTTATAATATATTTTTTTAACTTTTATTTTTATGCGCTGTTCATAATTCATAAATCATACCAATTGCATCAGCAGTCAATGCTCGGGGTAGGGGAGGGTGGGCGGGGAGGATATTGCCACCAGTGCATCTCACGTGATGCACTGTCGGCATTAGTTAAAGGTAATTTGCAGAGCCCCTTCGGCCCTAGACGCGACCTCTTTCACTCCTTTTACTGTTCCTCCTTTCATATTCTCTCTCCTCCTCCTCCTACTTTCTTCAACGTCCTCATGACATTGATTCATAGATCAATTGCAAAAGGTTTTCCTCTTGTGACGCCTTTCAACCTTTCTACTCTCAATTTCCCTTTCAGCGCTGAACACACACAAATACGTACATATGCATAAACACACAACATCCTGATTCATCTGATGATTTGTGTCGTTACCCAGAGAGAGGACTGGACGCTCGTTTCTGTCCGTCTGTCTGTCTGTCTGATTCGTAGCTGGAATGATCCTTAACGTTAAGTATATCATGAGTGATCTAAGGACACCCACACACATACAGAAGAGAGAGAAGAGAGAGAGAGAGAGAGAGAGAGGAGAGAGAGAGAGAGAGAAATCTCCTCAATTCAGAACATCTTGCATCGCTCCTATAAAAAAAAGTCGGGACCTTCCCTCATGGCCGGAAACCCCAAATAAATTTAGTCAGGATTTCACGAACCATTTTCACGGTATAGTTTCACCTCTCCTTTTATGAGTCCCCCCCCCCTTTTTATATATATATTGTTTTGCAGTCATCCGATAAATCCAGGAGAGTTACTTTTATGCAAATATTCATATCCACTCAGTCACTCAATCGCTTCAGTTCAGGTTTGTGGTGGGTTATAAATAATGGAATAGTTTGTATGTCCGCGACGATCTCTCTCTCTCTCTCTCTCTCTCTCTCTCTCTCTCTCTCTCTCTCTCTCTCTCTCTCTAGCGAGAACTGACAGATCATCTGAATATGATTAATGAAGAGCAAAGAAATGACAAACTAAAAAGGAAATTCAATTCAGAATCGAACAAAAGCAAGCGTACATATTGTAGCGTAGTTAAAAACAAATGCAGTGTCCACTTCAAACAGTTAACAGAAATCCTTTGCTCACGTCCCATTTACAACAGCAGTCAGTAGGGAGTTGTTTTCCTAATATCCTGTAAGCCTTTTCCAACTGCAGTATTTGGTCAGGAGTCAAGATAACCAGATGGCTGTTTTTTTCATCATTGTTTTTTTAATGTTCTTGATCTGAAGAGGAAGAAGGATTTATGGAATCGTAGCTTCGATGGGGTCACTAGCATCGTTCAGTCTACATTTAGGGGTCAAAGTTTAATATGATTGTACGTATGTGTAAATACATATATACATACAAGCAAATGTATGTATGTACGTATGTATGTATATGTTCTATATCAGAAATACGCGGTGAAAGAATGCCCAAAGGCAGGAGGAGGAGGCGAGTAGTAGAAACGGATGGAAAATGAAGTATTTCGGAAAAATCGACATTGAAAAGGAATGGGGAACGAAGTCCCTGAATCATTGATCCTTCAGCAGCCAGGTCGAGCAATGTTTCAAGTGGTGCCCCCCCCCCCCCCCCCCCCCCCTCCCTCACCTCCCCATCCCCACCAACCTGCCCCCAAAAAAGGTTACTTTTTTAATTAAAAAAAACTTGTAAAAGGTCCTTAATTCCCAGAGAGAGCATATCTAATGCAATGTTCAGTGTGTAATATTCAGGGAACCATCGACCTGTTTAAAAATGTTTCGCATTTTCATGTTTTTTATCAAAACTAAATTTAAAATAATCTTTATATTGTTGTCTCGTTTCCAAATAATGTGTTTTAATGGAACCTTTGGTAATAATTTATTTTCATTATCTTTTAATTTACCGTAAGTCAATGGTGTCTATTGTCATATTACAATTATTTTACAAAACACTGAATAATCTATCTTTCAATCATTATGCTTCGTACACATGTACTATACTAGTTGAAGCACAATTATTATTCAGTTCTCTTCGTTTCTTGTAAGGCTCTTTTTATTACATTTATTAAAGTATTTTCAGCTTAGGAAACCACAAAACGAGTAATAGTCACATTCACTTGAACACCTTCACGGCAGAATGGATGACCCCTCTCGTGAAACAGATCCGATGATAACTTCATCTATCCAGCACCCAAATTCCTCCACCTGACATCCCTCCTCCCCCGACCTGAATAGGCCTCTCGAATTCACTTTTCATTCACTCTTCATACTGAGTGCAGAAATGAACGACTCCGCTCGATTCTTAGTCTTTGTTTGGGAGATGGGAAGGGGGCGAGGGGGAGGGTGAAGAACATGTCGCAAATTGGCTCCGTCAGTGAACTGAGTCATTACCGATGTCAGGGTTCTCGTTTGGTGAAGGTACAACATAAAGTGGCTAATTTGGTTTCCCCTTTTGGGCAGATGACCGACATCGAAATATCGGCCATGAAGGAAATGGGACGAATTCGGTTCCTTTGATCTGCTGGATGATATTAATCCCTTCAGTCATCGGGGATATTCGTCGATGCTTTGCACCTGACGACCTCGATAAAGGGACACTGGAATTATACGTTTTGTGAATGTCTTTCGTTATAATTCGCCGCTTATTCCTTCACTGTACCTCCGTTCATATTCTCTTTCTTCCATCTGACTTTCCACCATCTCCTGACAATTTGTTCATAGTGTAACTGCACAAGATTTTCCTCCTGTTACGCCTTTCAAACCTTTCTACTGTCAATTTCCACTTCACCACTGAATGACCTCGTAGGTCCCAACGCTTGACCTTTGTCCTAAATTCTATATTTTGTTCTATTCTATTTGCTACTCAATGGATGGCAGAGAAAATAACCACCTTTACTTCAAGTTCAATTTTTCTCATTAATTTCCTCTTCTGGCACCTACGTGGACTGGGATTTTAAAATGAATGAGGATAAGGAATAAAAGAAAATTAAAATGTGATTTGATAGGAATAATTGCCTCTGGTGATTCTTATAAGCGCCAATATTTATCTAGTCATGTCTTGCTCTATTTTTCTCTCACGTTTGACAGATATGCAAAGTGGTGGCAAATAAAGTCTGGAGAAGTGGCTACTAATTCATTATCATTTTGACATATTGCGTCTGGGTAGTGAATATTATTCCCCAGTGGATGCACTAGGAAGGCTGGACATCTGCTTTCTGCTAACTAGAAATAAAAAAAGGCCTTTCATTCCTATCCTCTTATTCAAAAAATATTACCCTGAAAAAAACCTCTGCATAAAAGACAAATAGAAAAGTAGGTTGACTCAGTCTTATTAATCCTTTTATAATTCTCTCTCTCTCTCTCTCTCTCTCTCTCTCTCTCTCTCTCTCTTTCTGCCTTTTTTCCCAAAAGCAAAGAGTCATTTCATTCCTTTTTGTCGACTCAGGCAAGCGAAGGAGAGCTGCTTTGCATTTTATGTTAATTTCACTGGATACAGAGGAAGACTTTGAATGAAAAGATAAAGTTAGGACACGTGGCTTGCCCTTTAATGAGTTTATTGTGGTTTAGAAGAGTTAGTTCCACAACATTCCTTTGAACTTTGTAGATGTAAAATTGCTTGATTCAAGAGGTATTTAAAACATGAAGGAAATATTTATTGTTTTTGGAGATATTCACATTCCCAGTTATTGAATACATAGAATGGCCTTTTTTTAACATTAAAACAACTATACTGGGCGATAGATGTCAAAAACCGAATGAAAACAGATTTGAAGAAGGTTGACCATACTGAAATGTCCTAAATAGCAATCAATACGTAAACTAAATGTTATTATTTTAATTGAACTTCTGTTACAGTTAAAATACCAGAATTAAAATTTCTGATATGAGAATAAACACAACTAAGACTTTAAACGTCTTTGTTTTTTTAAATGAATATGATGACTATAAGCACGCCATTCTATATCTGTCACCATCAATATAATGTTTGTTAGGTAAGGGAGGACCATTACACTATCCTTAGCAAGACATAGCATTCTATAGTAACTGGAAATGGTTTCAATGTGTTCCTTGTATCAGAAAACTTATATACATAGACCTTTTATATATATATAAACATTTATTTCTATATCTTTTTTATATGAAACCGAATTATGATAAAACAGATTTTTCTGGGCTGTCTGGAAAACCTCTTAAAACACTCCCTGAAGAGTCGATGACAGCAGCTCTTATCTTAAAAGGGTCTAAAAGCTTTTTAACTAAAGGTATGAAAAGCTAAAAGGAATCAATTACATACCATGATATTTACATTACAGATAAATAAATCCTTTCTGTGCAAAGTCTAGTTTTCATTAAAGGCTCTTGCGCACGCACATAAACACACACACACACACACTGCTGCATGCACCCATATATATATATATATATATATATATATATATATATATATATATATATATATATATATATATATATATATATATTATATATATATTCCTTCAGTCTTAAATCTCAATATAATTTTTTAATTTTTTGAAATCAGTAACAGGAAATTACATCAAATAGGCTCTTGTCAACTACCCCTTTGCTTTATCCATTTAGATAGATAATATATTTTTATTGCACACGAACTCACTTATTACGTGACTTTATTTCCATTTAATGAAGACACTTGTTTTTCGAGAATGATAGATTAACTTTCCGTCAATAATAATTTTTTTTTTTTCCTGATTTCTGACACTGGTGTCTGAAGCCATCATTCTCAACAAACAGTTCTACAGAATTTCGTTTCAAAGGTTTTGATTTCATAAAACACAAATACGAGCGCATACACACACGACAGCAAATACGACAAAGTATTATAGACGCCCTATAACTGACGCACCTTCCGGTGGGCGCTGAGTCCGTAGGTTCACACCAGGCTCCGTACACTACGCCCTCCACACTTTATCTCAGGCCAAGATTTGAATAAAGCCAATTTTATCTTAACCACCAAAGCGAGAATAAGGGAAAGTGCAGCCGTTGGCGTCGGGTCTTGTGAAGCAGGAGCGAGATATTAGAGAGAGCAGTGAATCAGGATTTTCTATTGTGTATGGCCCCCGGGGGGGTGGGGGGGGGGAGGGAACCTTTACCCAATAAAATTCACAGAAACAAGGTCAAGGGTTCCGTTGTTCAACGTTTAGAGCAGCTTGTCGTGGGTTGTAAATTGGATTGGGGAATGTAGTGGGGTTCAGCCTTCTCTCGTTAGGAAAGGAAGGGGAAATTGATTGGATTTTAACGGAAAAAAAAAAAATTGGTAGTCTTTGGGTGGGGAAGAATTGAAGGTTGAAGAATGATGATTCTGATTTCTCAATACAAATATGTGAGTAAGTTGAATCCCATAAGGATTATTATGGACAACTGAATGAGCGAAATAACACCGTGAACGAAGGATCAGAGATTTCATGAAACTCACAACTAAGAAAATACAGAAAAGATTCTCAAACACGAATAACTTCAAATCATAATAAATCTTATTATGTAGAATAGGTAATATTTAATAACTTGATAAAGAGGACACTTTAAATACAATTGCCGCTGCAAAGTCAATAGTTTAAATTTAGGCTTAAATCTACTTTCAAAATAATGACAAAAGTTGCAATATTTCGTTAATTACCAATTTATGGGCGCCCATGCACTGTTGACTATTATGCCATTTTGTGTTGATGTCATTCCTTCATCCCCTTGAAGCTCGGGTGACTCAGCTGAAGAGCTTCGGCTTCTTTCCAGTTCCAGGCGCCATTTGGCTCCAACTGGAAGGAACCTCCCACAACATGAGAACCACAAACTTCATTTTCGAAAGCAAGATCTTTGATCAGTATAGATAGTTCGAGATAAGACCTAGTTTCCCAGTTAAGGTTGAAAGCTCTCTTTTACTTTCAAATGTTTTCATCAACGAAGAGCAATGCCGTGCTTCTCGAGATCTTGTAAATCTCATAATATAATATTATCACGAATAAATCTCGATGTGGAAACTTGCTGCTTCCAGCAATTGAGATGCGATGTCAAGTTAGAATTGCTTATGTCTTTTGTACTTTACTGAACGAGCTACACTTTTGAAAGAGGCTTGCAAATAGAGAGAGAGAGAGAGAGAGAGAGAGAGAGAGAGAGAGAGAGATACACCATAATTCCCAAGATCCCACATTCATAACGCGCGATTATTGCCATTAGCGCAAATTTATGCGCGCGAAAGTTAGCGTCTGTCTCTCTCCGAAAACTGGTTCCTCCGAAATATGTTCGAGATTCTGAGTTACGAGAGAAGTTGGGGAATCCTTTGGAGGAAGAAGAGCCTGGGTAATGCTTGTGTGTGTGTGTATGTGTGTGTGTGTGTGTGTGTGTGTGTCGCCCCAAACATATGAAAGAATGTAGATTTGGTCTTGTAAACTCTCAAACGGCGGGAATCATAATTCCTGGACACGGTGGGATTCCAGAATCGTGTGAAATGATGAAATGCAGAAGAAACGGTGATTTGACAGTGTCCCTCATATCAGGTTGATCCTTAAGATTTTATTTTTAGTTTTCTGTAAAAGAAAACTGTTGAGATGGCTATTAGTCTGTCCGCCCTCAGATCTTAAAGCCTACTGAGGCTAGAGGGCTGCAAATTGGTATGTTGATCATCCACACTTCAATCATCAAGTATACAAGATTGTAGCCCATTAGCCTCAGTTGTTTTCATTTTAGTTAAGGTTGAATTTAAAATGTACTTCTGGCATTGCTATAGGTACCAACAACACAGTCCACCACCGGGCTGTGGCTGAAAGCATGGGCTGCGGCTAAGAGTTTCATACAACATTATACGTTGTACAGAAAACTCTAGTACGCCGAAGAAACTTCGAGGTATGTTTTACTGGTTTTAATCTTGATTTTGAAATTGCTGTCATGAGGTTTTTTTCAAATGTTGGTAACGATCTCTGGTAATTAACAAGTAATTAACATTAACAATTAGCTTGACCTTTGTGAAACTATAGACGTTAATGAGCAAAAGACGATACCTTGTGTATAATACATACCACCATTTGTGTGTTTGGATGTGTTTACATATGAGTGGATGTATCATCTACTTATAATCATATTCTGAACGTAAATACATGCACAGGCATGTGTCCAAACGGCAATACACATTCTGAATGTGAACGTAGTCCTTACTGGTCTGCGTGAAAATGAAAATTAAAATCACTTACATTTGGCTTGACTCCCAAAGTGTGCTCTGATGACGTTAAAGGAATGTTCGCTTTAGACCGATATACTATAAGGGGAACTGATAAGGTCACTGTGAATTACACGGGTGTCATTTAGGAAGGGAAGAGAGAGAGAGAGAGAGAGAGAGAGAGAGAGAGAGAGAGAGAGAGAGAGAGAGAGGAATGATAATAGTCTCGTACAGAAACAGAACCTTTTGCAACTTTCCATTGACAAATGACCAAGATCTGAAGACCAGTCGTTTACAAGTACCAATTCTAGACCCACTTCTTTAGAAAGCGAAGAGAGAGGAGTAAAATAATAATAATAATATTCTTAGCTGAGGAAGACTTTGAACGAGGTAATTAATCTTGGAGGGGCCATTTTGACCCAAAAATTCAGAGTCGCCAAAGTGGTGCTATTCTCTTTACTTCGAAATAAAACAGAAATTCTGACCTGCAGTTCTTTTACTCGTTAAAATTCATTTCCTCTTTAGATTTATTATGAGATGATGAATGCAATCCACAGCTCATTTACTAATCATAATTCATAACTCCTCTTTATATATATACTAAGAATACGTAGAATCCACTACCACTATTTATATGCATCCTAAGAATGTGTAGAATCCACTACTAATCCTTATGCACATTCTATGAATACGCAGGAAACTACTGTCCCTTTCTACCAGATAAGTACTTAATTCTAACAGCCACAATGCTCTCCGAACTTTTCGATTTTCTTCACACCTTCTTTTGATACGTCAGTCGCTACGAAGCTTCAGATCCAAATGAAGAACAAGTGACGAAATTCTGAATCTTGGCCGAAGTCAGAATTTCCATCAGATAGACCTCAAACTTGTATCCACTCTCTATCCAGAGATCTCTATCTATCTATCTACTGGTTGGCCCAAAACAGTTTCAGCAAATGTGGCAGCCATCAGTAAAAAAAAAAATAATAATCTATTCTTGTTCTTGTGGATTTCCCCATTCTTTCCCATTTGCGACTCTGACATAAACCGCTTTTGATATGGACCTTCTGTTCTGGGCCTCTGATGGCCTCTGCTTTTAGGAAATGTTTTCCTCACCCAGAGAAGAGGAAATGTTTTCCTCACCTGGAGGAGAGGAAAGGTTTTCTTCACCTGGAGGAGAGGAAACTTTTTTCCTCAACTGGGGAGAGGAAAGCGGAATTCCTCAGCGTAAGCAAAAAAGCTTTGACTGGGTGTTTGTCCTTCTTACATGAGATTCCAGGCTTTGTGGCAGTCAAGACCGAAAATAGTCTAAATATGGTTAAATTGTATGGAAAATGTTTATTTCATTATTTCTTATTCATGACAACAATTATTAAACTCGAATGCTGGGCAGAAGCTGTTTATGTATACTTTAAAATTAATCGTAAATTGTATTAAAAGCTTCAGTATCCACATTGTAAATAAATCAGAGATGATTTAGAAGAATCCTCTAAATATCGACATTCTGAAAAAAGTTGCCATTCAACAAAAACAAAATTCTTTTTCAGCAGCTGAAAGCGAATGAATAAAAACATTTAGTAATACATTTTGATTCAAGGGAAAGGGATGTTTGCTAGCGAAGTATTATTTGTTTGTATCTTTGTTGTTTGTGCATCTGAAAGAGTCTTTTCGTTTGATTCTAAGGAAAAGAAGGTACCAAAATGAGTCATATTTGAGGTCTGGGGACAGATGTATCCGATTCAGGACTATGAAACAAAGATAAATATTTGATTCTTTAGGATTTGTAACTTCATGAATGGAAATATCATTTAGCTTTTTGGGAGAATTGACATTTGATTTCATTCAATTCTGAAGGAGTATTAATGTCACAGAGGGAATAACATTTAACTTTTCTCAGTATATCAGCTTCGTAGGAGGGCAGTGCCGTCTGTGCACCTCATGCGGTGCACTGTAAGCATTACTTAATGTTATTTGCAACTCCCTCCATGAACCCTAGCTGCAACCCTTTCATTCCTTTTACTGTACCTTAGTTCATATTCTCTTTCTTCCATCTTACTGTCCTTAACCCTCTCCTAGCAGTTGTTTCATAGTGCAACTGCAAAAGGTTTTCCTCCTGTTACGCCTTTCAAGCCTTTCTACTGCCAATTTCCGTTTCAGCGCTGAATGACCTCATAGGTCACAGCGTTTTTGACCTTTGGTCTAAATTGTATATTCTTAACTATTTCGTTCATCAGTTCAAACAGAATGATTTAATATCAAGGAAATTCAGGCAGTCGTCTTTTAATAGCATCGTTTCTGAGATGATCAGCCTTTATGATTACTTCATCTAAGTTCGATTTCTGCATTTATATAACTTTTTTCAAATTGAAATAATAATTTTATATATTATAAGTTCTCTGTGTGTCACTTTCAACCGAAATCACACACGTAAAATCATTATTTTTCGGTGTTGGTTTTCCACAAGCAAAAGAAATATCTTTTCCAAGCCAGCCGTGTATATATTTCATTCTTCCATAGAGATCGTGTTGTTGTATCTAGAACAAGTCTCTTTAAAGTTATAAAGGGGAAATAACTGCACCGACTGAACTTGCGATAGACCTAAATTCAGATTAACTCGAGAGTAAATCACAACAAACTGAAATCAGGCTATTTCCAGCTGTGATATCTAATTTCAGTTCCGAATTCTGACATGTCAATCATTCTAAAGGACATTTCACCCAATTAACGTGAAATTTCTCTTTCCTGGGGTTATCTCTCATCGCATGATTAATCAAACTCGTGTCAGCGATTTGAAATATCAATTTGACCAGAGACTGAAATACATCAGATTCACATAGACAGAGATTGTTACAAAAAAGACTTTTAGTGTTGTCTCTCTCGCCATAAAGAATCTTAACGACCAATAAACCTCAATTTACACGAGTTAATTTACTCGTTTTTCTTTGATATCGCGATTTGAATCGACCCATAATTAATCTCAGGAAGCCTTTCAGTCAATCATTTCTGGAAGGTACAGGAGTTATTGGGGGAGATCCAATTTTTATTCAGGAACATTGGCAACTGGACTAATTGAGTCAATGGTTCCCACGGCTTTATACCCGTAGGGGGGTAGCGGTGCACTGTGGGCATTACTGAAGGTTAATTGCAGCGTAAAACGTAGGTCGTTTGTTTTCAATTTATCTGTCCTTTGCTTTTGTAGAAGGATGTTTGCTTCCTTAAGAGGCTTTGATGCTGGGCTATGCTGTTGTCACCAGATAAACACGATGCATGACTAGCATTTGTCCTGCTATCTTCTTAATCTCTTCTCTTTCGCCTCCCCTCAAACTTTCATCTAACCCCCCACCCCCCAAACTCTCTCTCTTGACATATGAGAGAGAGAGAGAGAGAGAGAGAGAGAGAGAGAGAGACCTTACCTTACCTTACAGACCTTACATCTTGTTCGGGTTGCCCCAGGTCCCTCAGTGTGAGGCACCTCTAATGTCTACCAGAGAATTGCTAATGGATCTTCCGTTATATTTTGTATTTTCCAATCTTGGATGGTCTGGGATGCAGCTCAGATATTTGTCGAGCTTATTCTTAAAGACATCTACGCCTACTTCTGATATATTCCTCAGATGACCTGGCAACGCATTGAATAGACGCTGCATTGTCGATGCTGGTGCGTAGTGGATTAATGTCCTGTGTGCTTTCCTTATTTTTCCTGGTATAGTTTTGGGCACTATTAATCTACCGCTGCTTGCTCTTTCTGATATTTTTAGCTCTATGATGTTTTCGGCAATTCCTTCTATCTGTTTCCATGCCTGTTTTATCATGTAGTGTTCTCTTCTCCTTTTTTGACTATATAATTTAAAAAATTGTAGTCTTTCCCAATAGGGATTTTCCCTCCATCGAGATATTGAAACCGCTGTCTGGAAGGGCCGAGGGAAACCCACCTCTGTTCTCCCCTTCAATAAGGCTCACTTCAGAGAAACAAAATGACCATCAACACACCAGTTCTTTTATATTAACCTTTCCATTTGATATTTTTTTATCAAGATTTTCATCAAACATGGGGCGCCGAAAATATTCATTGTTTTATTTTCCAGCTTCTAAGAAATAAGTATATTAATATATATATATATATACACACACATACACACACACACACACACACACACACACACACACATATATATATATATATATATATATATATATATATATATATATATATATATATATATATATATATATATATATATATATACACACACACACACACACACACATATATATATATATCTATATATATATATATATATATATATATTATATATATATATATATATTTATATAATATATAGCTATATAGTATCTATATATAATATAGTATATATATATTATATATATATATATATATATATATACTGAGGTAATTGAGCATAGTTACGATAAGTAGCTGTCTGTTGAAAATAGTTTGCCAACACGATTTTCAAACTGGATGATGAAGCCATCAAAGGATGTGCTGTATCCAAAAGTAAATTTTGGTAACAATATAAAACATAAATTAATTGAATACTCAGATGGAGTTTGATAATGTTAATGGCTCATAATTCAAACGCCAAGATGAAATAATTATTGTTTTTATTAGTTGAAATAATTAGGTTTTGTTAATTAGGTTACGACTTTGCCATGGCTGGGTAAAACTATGACGTAGGAACGTGGTCTTATTATGATTTTGAAATGAATAGTATAAACTGAGTAATTTATGGCAATTAGGCTATTAAATATGTTTATAAGAAGTAGACAATTTAGATCGTATCATTATTACAGTACAGAGAGAGAGAGAGGAGAGAGAGAGAGAGAGAGAGAGAGAGAGAGAGAGAGAGAGTTGAGTTGAGGTTTTCAAGGGGCAAAGAACTGATGCATTGTTGTAACAATGAATGAATTATCAAAGATAAAAATCTTGTGTATATATATATATATATATATATATATATATATATTATATATATATATATATATATATATATATATATATATATATGTAATGGGAGATTCCCCCATTATTCATTTGGTAAACGTGTAACTCGAGCATCAAGGCAAACTAATACACACAGCCTCTCTCTCTCTCTCTCGGCAACTCCTCTCTCTCTCTCTAAGCGACCCCTCTCTCTCTCTCTCCACCTCTTTCTCTCCACTCTAACAGGTAATGAAAATGAGAGAGTTGCATTACAAAAGATACCTTTATTAACAATGAATAAATAAGGAATTGATCAAGTCTTACAGACTAACTCAATTCAATCCAAAACCCCAACAAAGATGTCTGAACAGTTATAGTCTCCAAAAAGTCTATATCCATCGGGACTCCCTGTCCCCCCCATTGCCAGAACCGTCTGTTTCAAAGACACAGAACACATCCCGGTAAGTACACACACAAGTTTAACAATCAGAGATTAAAGATTACAACAAACATGTCAAATAGATAACAAGCCAGTCTTTGGCTAAACTAATTCAACTTGGCTAAAGTAATTCAACTCACCCATGCAGCCGGAATATCTCACTCACTATTCCAAAAAACACTTAGGCACCGCCATCGTGGCTCTGCCTTCCTCCCAAAGACACCTCTATCAAAATCCCCCATAGATTTGGGTATCCAACATTATTAAAGGAAAGAGGCGCACACACACATACGAACACACAGTTCGTTAGCGCCTCACACTTACTGGCCGCAACCAGTTTCACAAAGGCACTTTGAGAAAAGTTCATGAACTTAGTACATTGACTTGTCTAGCTAAGCAGTTTTATCTCACGCCACCCATAGAAACTCATTCATCTGCTTTTCTCTGGGGTCGTTGCCTCTGCTCTGTTCTTCACATTCCAATAGGTAACAGAGAACATATTGACAATATATTATTAATCAAAAACCCTAGGCCTACATGGCTTGACCACCTCATGCTAGCTCCCGCCTAGCAAAATAGCTTATATAATATAAAACACATTGGCCGGCTTCAAATAAAATATAAGTAGTAACTGCACGTCTCTGGCATTATAAAATAAAGTCTGTTACGCTTTTATCTCCAAATAACACTATATTTTTCTCTCTTCGGATTCTTGAATATCAGTCAAGTCCTTTGTCAATCTAAGAAAATTAACCCAGACATACTACTTCTATCAAACAACGATCTCAAAAAGTCAGAAATACTAACTGAACGTCTCCCAATTAACTCCCTTTAATATGACTACTAAATCATAAGTCATTATCACAACTCTCAAAGAAAAAAAAACATCAAGTTCTCCAACTCAATTCTCCAAACTCACACATCAGCACACACACAACCCAGAAATCACAGCAACCCCACGGATTTCTGCACTCACATTCCAAACTCGAATGTTCTCACAAGTAAAAAAAAAAAAAAATCGTAATGATCCCAAGGAAAAAAAAAGAATCACGTAACACACTCAGACCCAAAAATGTTCTCTCAAGCTCTGATATCTGAACAACCCACAAAATCAGTAAAAAATCTCCAATGTTTAACAGCAAAAACCCCTTTACAGCTCATACAATTAAGTGCAATGAGACTTAATGTCAAACTCCCATTTACGTAAACAGCAACTCCCAAAAAATTACATCTCCCGATAAAAAAAAAAAAAAAATGCTATTTAAGCTCAAACCCCAATTACATCTCTCATAGGAAAAGGAAGAAAAATAAAAAAAAGATAATCACAAATAAGCTTCCCCATCACAAAACACATAATATATGTATGATATACATAACTCCCCACGTTTTTCAATGTCCCATGTAAAGTTACGGAATTTGCCAGAAAGCAAACTATTACCCATGCGCTTTCGTGAAATGCTATTGTCAACATTTCCAGATATTGCTAAAATTCTGATCAATCATCATCAGAGGAAAAGGGTCAGCACACAGCGTTTGTAAGCAGAAAAATTCACCTGCGGACGTATGCTCGAACAGCAGCATAAAAAATGTCCAGTCAGACACATAAGTTTGGAAACTCATGACTCTATAGAAAAAGGTCTAACAGACACATTTCACAAAATTAACTCCAGGATATGACTAATGTGTTCAAAATTTGTCTCGAAGACTTATTCTCTCAACATGACTCTGCCCAATCATATGCCTCCAAAATAAACACACTTGTGAACATAAAAAATCACACATCTCCATAGGACTCGTAATGCAGTAATGCCACTCGCCTCCAAATAGTCACGAACCCAAAGAGAAAGAACCACAGAAATCTTCTCTTGGCTCAAAAAAACAAAACTCCATAACCACAAAAAAGGGTCCATATATATCTATGTGACTCCACATTAATAAGAACGCCAC
>NC_061095.1:64868611-64896508 GCF_015104395.2 Macrobrachium nipponense
ATCAAACTCCATCTGAGTATAGTATTCAATTAATTTATGTTTTATATTGTTACCAAAATTTACTTTTGGATACAGCACAGCCTTTGATGGCTTCATCATCCGTTTGAAAATCGTGTTGGTAAACTATTTTCAACAGACAGCTACTTATCGTAACTATGCTCAATTACCTCAATATATATATATATATATATATATATATATATATATATATATATATATATATATGATGTGTGTGTGTGTGTGTGTGTGTGCGCGTGTATATATATATATATATATATATTATATATATATATATATATATATATATATATATGTGTGTGTGTGTGTGTGTGTGTGTGTGTGCGTGAAATTACAATGAAAAGTTATTTGTATCAAAGCAGATTGTTAAAAGCTTTTAATGTCAACCTTGTTTTTTCCTATAATAACACACATAAAAGAATATTAATAAAAAATGGCCCCAGGGAAAGCAACAACATAATATATAAAATTCCATGTATGGATTGTCCCTCATTCTATCTCGGACAGCATAAATACTCTGTAAAAACTGGGCAAAAATCTAATGCATTATTCATTCATTTAAGTGAAAACAACCACCGAATTAATTGGATTGATAGTTCAGTAATTGCATGGTCAAGAGATGTCTTATCACGAAATCTTTTAGAATCTGCTTTAATACAACTTACTTTTCATTGTAATTTCAATGTTAGTCGTGGCCTTTTTCATTTAGACCCTTGTATTTGTAACATGTTTAAGAATGACCTCAAAGATATAATTACTGACTTAAATAAAAATCAGTTGCCTTAGAGTTATTCAATTTTGTTGTAATGTATGTCTGTCATATATTGTGAATATGGTTTTGTTTACCAAGTTCCGAATAGCTGTCACCTATAATCCTTTAAGGGGGCCGGCCGGAACCCCTATATATGGTGGTATAGGGCGAAAAATGCAAAGTCATGAAAAAATTCATGGAGCTTCATATGGCAATTGAGAATACGTATACGAAATATTTCGTCAAAATTCCTCTTACTTTCGTAGTTACAGGGTAATCAGTAAACATAACTCAATAAGCCTAAAACATTCACCCGTACAAGAAAATTTTGATAATTATTGGCAAAGAAATTGTGAGAAATGGCATCTGTAGAGATTCCGTGGCTCGCATAAGCGAGTATCTGGTTCAATCATGAATCAGTTGGACCATAGACTTCAAGTAGGTTACACTTCCGAGTTTCACCTCGTGACATTCGCTTGCTTTTACGTATGTTTTTGTATGTTTCGGCAAGAAGTTCATCATGCCAATGAGGAAAAGACAAGGAAAACATCTCGCTAACATACAGACAAAGAAAAATTGCTCAAGTATTATTACAGAATATCATAATATACGCGTAGTTAGTGAAGAGAGAGGGGAGGGTTGCTTAGTAACGCCCCCTTCTTGCCTGACAGCACACGTCACACTGTGCCCAAGGCTACGATCTTTGAGCAAAGAGATCTTCATTCATGATAAATAACATAGTTTTGGTTTTTTAATACCCAAAATGGAATATGAAATTCATAAGAATCATGATTTATCAAATTGTCTTTGTAAAAAGAGAGTACACCTTCGAGTCTCACCTCTGACATTCTCTTGCATTTACGTTTGTTTATCTTTGTTTCGGCAAGAATGTCATCATGCCAAAGAGGAAAATACAAGGAAAACATCTCGCTAACATACAGAAGAAAATTCGCTGTAATAAGCCGAGTTAGTGAAAGGGAGAGAAGGGGTTACGTAGGAAGGAGTGCCCCATCTTGCCTCAAGCACTGCCCCAGGCTACGATATATGAGTAAAGGGATCATCATTTATAATTAAATTATGATAAATAAAATAGTATTGGTTTAGTTAATACAACAAAAACAAAGAAAATATACATTCATAATAATCATTATTTATTAACATTGTCTTTATAGAAATACGAAGGAAAACTTTGAACGCCCGTATCTCAAAACTATACTTATTGACCTTCAAAATCTATCTCCTCACTAAGTTTTAAAGCTATAATATTGGAATTTGGTATATAACTCAGAAAGACATTATAGAACAATCAAATAGAGCCCTTTTTTCCAATTTTTGTTTCGTCTTTTTTTTTTTTTTTTTAATTTTTTTTCTCGCGATTTATAGGGTTTATTTTTTTACCATACTGAAAAATTCATATCTAGCAAAAACATGACTTTTAGAAAAAAAAACTCGCCATTTGATTGGAGGTCTACATCAGGTCTATATATGGTTGTAATCCCAGGTCTTAATATTAAATATCAAAGGTCAGAGGCGAAAAATCATATGCGGTTTGGAGATGTCCCAAGTCACCTTATTAAGTGGTATGAATGTCAAAGTCCTGTCGTTAAAAAACGGCATTAGCCGGCCGGCCCCCTTAATTGTCTGGAAATTGTATCTGAGATGATTGTCTTAAACCTTTAATTGCACCCATTGTTTATGCTTGTTTGGGAAGGTTTCTTATCTTCCAGGTGTGTCGGATTCTGGTACTAATCCCTTTATAATCCCTATCTGTCAGTTATACGAACCTTCTTGTATTGTCTTTTCTCGTTTTTATGTCAGTATCTGCTCAGTAAAGGACTTTTAAAGTCGAAAGATCTTGCAGACCTCCTTCGTTTATTTTTCCTTCGTGGCATTTATCTTTATTTATGGATTATCACGTTCCTAACTTTCGTGATTCAGTTATATATAATATCTCTATAATTAATAATAGTATATAATATATATATATATAGCTATATTATTATATAGATTATATATATATATATATATGATATATATAATATATCTATATATTATATATATAACTTATTTCTTAGAAGCTGAAAAAAAAAAATAAAAAATAAAACAATGAATATTTTCGGCCGCCCATGTTGATGAAAATCTTGATAAAAAAATATCAAATGGAAAGCTTAATATAAAAGAACTGGTGTGTGATGGTCATTTTGTTTCTTTGAAGTGAGCCTTATTGAAGGGGAGAACAGAGAAGGGTTTACCTCGGCCCTTCCAAACAGCGGTTTCGATATCCCGATGGAGGGAAAATCCTTTATGGGGCCAAAGTAAACACTCCTTTTGTGGTGATGACTTCCTCCTTCCCTTATTTTTGTTCTTTACCTATCTATTATTATTATTATTATTATTATTATTATTATTATTATTATTATTATTATTATCAAAGAGAATGGCAGAGTTAAATGAATTTATTTTTCTGATGACTCGTCTTCCATAATTTGCGAGAATCAAGTATTTGGCTTCTATTCATGGTGTTATTGCGTCAAAGTCTAGAATTACAAATACTAAAATATATGAAATAAATATATTTTATTCTGGTTGCATTATGAGGCAAGTAATTATAGGCCTGCGAGTCTAACATCACATATTATGAAAGTATATGAAAGGGTAATGAAGAAAAATATTATGAAACATTTAATAAAAAATAATTTGTTTAATATAGGATAACATGGTTTTGTACCCGGAAAAAGTACACAAACCCAACTGTTAGTCCACCGTGAGAACATAATTATATAATGTTGTTACGGCACTTCAAAACAAGAAAAGCTGAACACATGATTATGCTTTATAAAAAAGTATATTCGTAGTCCACTTGAATATTGCAATATGATATGGTACCCACACTCCCAAAAGGATATTGCACAAATAGAGAGTGTACAAAGGTCCTTTACAGCTAAAATAGAAGAAGTTAAGGATCTTGACTATTGGGAAAGACTACAATTTTTTTAATTATATATTCTAGAAAGGAGAAGAGAACACTACATGATAAAACAGGCATGGAAACAGATAGAAGGAATTGCCGAAAACATCATAGAGCTAAAAATATCAGAAAGAGCAAGCAGAGGTAGATTAATAGTGCCCAAAACTATACCAGGAAAACTAAGGAAAGCACACAGGACATTAATCCACTACGCACCAGCATCGACAATGCAGCGTCTATTCAATGCGTTGCCAGGTCATCTGAGGAATATATCAGAAGTAGGCGTAGATGTATTTAAGAATAAGCTCTACAAATATCTGAGCTGCATCCCAGACCATCCAAGATTGGAAAATACAACCCGAACAAGATGTGAGGTCTGTAAGGTAAGGTAAGGTCTCTCTCTCTCTCTCTCTCTCTCTCTCTCTCTCTCTCTCTCTCTCTCATATGTCAAGAGAGAGAGAGGTTGGGGGGTGGGGGGGTTAGATGAAAGTTTGAGGGGAGGAGAAAGAGAAGAGATTAAGAAGATAGCAGGACAAATGCTAGTCATGCATCGTGTTTATCTGGTGACAACAGCATAGCCCAGCATCAAAGCCTCTTAAGGAAGCAAAAATCCTTCTACAAAAGCAAAGGACAGATAAATTGAAAACAAACGACCTACGTTTTACGCTGCAATTAACCTTCAGTAATGCCTACAGTGCACCGCTACCTCCCTACGGGTATAAAACCGTGGGAACCATCGACTCAATTAGTCCAGATGACAGTTACTGAATAAAAATTGGATCTCCCCCAATAACTCCTGTACCTTCCAGAAATGATTGACTGAAAGGCTTCCTGAGAATAATTATTGGTCGATTCAAATCGCGATATCAAAGAAAAATGAGTAAATTAACTCATGTAAATTGAGCTTTATTGGTCGTTAAGATTCTTTATGGGGAGAGAGACAACACTAAAAGTCTTTTTTGTAACAATCTCTGTCTATGTGAATCTGATGTATTTCAGTCTCTGGTCAAATTGATATTTCAAATCGCTGACACGAGTTTGATTATTCATGCGATGAGAGATAACCTCAGGAAAGAGAAATTTCACGTTAATTGGGTGAAATGTCATTTAGAATGATTGACATGTCATAATTCGGAACAGAAATGAGATATCACAGCTGGAAAAAGCCTGATTTCAGTTTGCTGTGATTTACTCTCGAGTTAATCTGAATTTAGGTCTATCACAAGTTCAGTCGGTGCAGTTATTTCCCCTTTATAACTTTAAAGAGACTTGTTCTAGATACAAAATACGATCTCTATGGAAGAATGAAATATATACACGGCTGGCTTGGAAAAGATATTACTTTTGCTTGTGGAAAACCAACACCGAAAAATAATGATTTTACGTGTGTGATTTCGGTTGAAAGTGATACACAGAGAACTTATAATATAAAATTATTATTTCAATTTAAAAAAAAGTTATATAAATGTAGAAATCGAACTTAGATGAAGTAATCATAAAGGCTGATCATATCAGAAACGATGCTATGAAAAGACGACTGCCTGAATTTCCTTGATATTAAATCATTCTGTTTGAACTGATGAACGAAATAGTAGAGAATATACAATTTAGACCAAAGGTCAAAAGCGCTGTGACCTATGAGGTCATTCAGCGCTGAAACGGAAATTGGCAGTAGAAAGGTTTGAAAGGCGTAACAGGAGGAAAACCTTTTGCAGTTGCACAATGAAACAACTGCTAGGAGAGGGTTAAGGACAGTAAGATGGAAGAAAGAGAATATGAACTGAGGTGAAAGGGTTGCAGCTAGGGTTCATGGAGGGATGTTGCAAATAACATTAAGTAATGCTGACAGTGCACCGCATGAGGTGCACAGACGGCACTGCCCTCCTACGGAGCTGATATGCTGAGAAAGTTCAATATTATTCCATCTGTGACAGCAATACTCCTTCAGAATTGAATGAAATCAAATGTCAATTCTTCCAGAAAGCTAAATGATATTTCCATTCATGAAGTTACAAATCCTAAAGAATCAAATATTTATCTTTGTTTCATAGTCCTGAATCCTGAATCGGATACATCTGTCCCCAGACCTCAAATATGACTTATTTTGGTACCTTCTTTTCCTTAGAATCAAACGAAAAGACTCTTTCAGATGCACAAACAACAAAGATACAAACAAATAATACTTCGCTAGCAAACATCCCTTTCCCTTGAATCCAAATGTATTACTAAATGTTTTTATTCATTCGCGTTCAGCTGCTGAAAAAGAATTTTGTTTTGTTGAATGGCAACTTTTTTCAGAATGTCGATATTTAGAGGATTCTTCTAAATCATCTCTGATTTATTTACAATGTGGATACTGAAGCTTTTAATACAATCTAAGATTAATTTTAAAGTAAACAGCTTCTGCTCAGCATTCGAGTTTAATAATTGTTGTCATGAATAAGAAATAATGAAATAAACATTTTCCATACAATTTAACCATATTTAGACTATTTTCGGTCTTGACTGCCACAAAGCCTGGAATCTCATGTAAGAAAGACAAACACCCAGTCAAAAGATTTTTTGCTTCACCCTTGAGGAATTCCGCTTTCCTCTCCCATAGGTAAGGAAAAAGTTTCCTCTCCTCCAGGTGAAGAAAACCTTTCCTCTCCTCCAGGTGAGGAAAACATTTCATCTTCTATGGGTGAGGAAAACATTTCCTAAAAGCAGAGGCCATCAGAGGCCCAGAACATAAGGTCCATATCAAAAGCGGTTCATGTCAGAGTCGCAAATGGGAAAGAATGGGGAAATCCACAAGAACAAGAATAGATGATTTTTTTTTTTTTTTACTGATGGCTGCCACATTTGCTGAAACTGTTTTGGACCAACCAGTAGATAGATAGATAGAGATCTCTGGATAGAGAGTGGATACAAGTTTGAGGTCTATCTAATGGAAATTCTGACTTCGGCCAAGATTCAGAATTTCGTCACTTGTTCTTCATTTGGATCTGAGGCTTCGTAGCGACTGACGTATCAAAAGAAGGTGTGAAGAAAATCGAAAAGTTAGGAGCGCATTGTGGCTGTTAGAATTAAATACGTATATGGTAGAAAGGGACAGTAGTGGATTCTACACATTCTTAGGATGCATATAAATAGTGGCAGTGGATTCTACGTATTCTAAGAATATATATAAAGAGGAGTTAAGAATTATGATTAGTAAATGAGCTGTGGATTGCATACATCATCTCATAATAAATCTAAAGAGGAAATGAATTTTAATGAGTAAATGAGCTTCAGGTCAGAATTTCTGTTTCATTCGAAGTAAAGAGAATAAGCATCACTTTGGCGACTCTGAATTTTTGGGTCAAAATGGCCCCTCCAAGATTAATTGCCTCGTTCAAAGTCTTCCTCAGCTAAGAGTATTATTATTATTATTCTACTCCTTTCTCTTCGCTTTCTAAAGAAGTGGGTCTAGAATTGGTAATTGTAAACAACTGGTCTTCTGATCTTGGTCATTTGTCAGTGGAAAGTTGCAAAAGGTTCTGTTTCTGTACGAGACTATTATCATTCCTCTCTCTCTCTCTCTCTCTCTCTCTCTCTCTCTCTCTCTCTCCCTTCCCAAATGACACCCGTGTAATTCACAGTGACCTTATCAGTTTCCCTATAGTATATCGGTCTAAAGCGAACATTCCTATAATGTCATCAGAGCACACTTTGGGAGTCAAGCCAAATGTAAGTGATTTTAATTTTCATTTTCCCATGAACCTGTATGGACTACGTTCACATTCAGAATGTGTATTGCCGTTTGGACACATGCCTGTGCATGTAATTACGTTCAGAATATGTATTATAAGTAGATGATACATTCACTCATATGTAAACGCATCCAAACACACAAATGGTGGTATGTATTATACACCAAGGTATCGTCTTTTGCTTATTAACGTCTATAGTTTCACAAAGGTCAAGCTAATTGTTAATGTTAATAACTTGTTAATTACCAGAGATCGTTACTAACATTGGAAACAAATCTCCTGACAGCAATTTCAAAATCAAGATTAAAACCAGTAAAACATACCTCGAAGTTTCTTCGGCGTACTATAGTTTTCTGTACAACGTATAATGTTTTATGAAACTCTTAGCCGCAGCCCATGCTTTCAGCCACAGCCCGGTTGTGGCCTATAGCAATGCCAGAAGTACTACATTTTAAATTCAACCTTAACTAAAATAAAAACAACTGAGGCTAATGGGCAACAATCTTGTATACTTGATGATTGAAGTGTGGATGATCAACATACCAATTTGCAGCCCTCTAACCTCAATAGGCTTTAAGGTCTGAGGGCGAACAGACAAATAGTCGTCTCAACAGTTTTCTTTTACAGAAAACTAAAAATAAAATCTTAAGGATCAACCTGATATGAGGGACACTGTCAAATTACCGTTTCTTCTGCATTTCATCATTTCACACGATTCTGGAATCCCGCCGTGTCCAGGAATTATGATTCCCGCCGTTTGAGTTTACGAGACCAAATCTACATTCTTTCATGGAATGCATATGTTTGGGGCGACACACACACACACACACACACACACACACACACACAAGACACACCCAGCATTACCCAGGCTCTTCTTCCTCCAAAGGATTCCCCAACTTCTCTCGTAACTCAGAACCTCGAACATATTTCGGAGGAACCAGTTTTCGGAGAGAGACAGGCGCTAACTTTCGCGCGCATAAATTTCCGCTAATGGCAATAATCGCGCGTTATGAATGTGGGATCTGGGGAATTATGGTGTATCTCTCTCTCTCTCTCTCTCTCTCTCTCCTCGGTTACCTGCTCTCCCCCCTTCTCCCCCCTCTCCTCTCTCCGTTACCCTGCTACGGGACAGTGGAAACCGCAACAAGGGCAGGCAACCCCCTAAGGCCCATCATCTCTCAGATGACATCCCCAACCTATAGGATAGCGAAGGTCCTGAATGATTTACTGGTACGTTACATACCCGGTGCGTATTCACTGAAATCAGCGATGGAGTTTATTGATCTCTTACAGGAAAAAGGACCAGAAGATGACATTGCCTCACTCGACGTTGAGAGTTTGTTTACGAACGTTCCCGTCGAAGAAACGAACGACATCATCCTTGATCGTGTATACAGGTCCGAGAAGAACCCGCTGCCCATTTCCGAAGATGTCCTCCGAGATATGCTGGAGGCTAGCACAACGGAGGCCCCTTTCCTCTCTCATCAGGGTGAATAATTTCGACAAGTAGACGGAGTCGCCATGGGATCCCCACTAGGGGTCCTTTTTGCAAATATGTACATGGCCACCGTCGAAGAAAGGATCTTTAGAGAGCATCAAAAACCTAGGATTTATGGGCGGTACATCGACGATATATTCGTCACAATAAAAGAGCCTGAAGATACCAAAAAACTAGCAGATGCTCTGAAAAGAAACTCAGTGCTCAACTTCACCACAGAGCACAGCCAGCAGAAGACTTTGCCATTTCTTGATGTCCTGGTAAGACAACAAGAAGGACAGTTTAAGACGACCGTCTATACGAAAGCAACGAACGCTGGCCGTTGCTTGAACGCAAGCGGGGAATGCCCGGACGCATACAAAAAGTCTGTCGTGAGTGCGTATGTCCACAGAGCCTTCACACACAGCTCATCATGGAGAGACATACACAACGAACTCGGTCGAATTCGCCAACTGCTGACAAACAACGGCTATGCAGATCAAATGATCGGAGCAGCAATAAAAAAGAAAATGGACGAATTTTATCAACCCAACACGACGACGAAAAATGAGAACTTGATTATTTACCATCGTGTACATTATGGATCTGCATACAAGGAGGATTGCTGCACACTACGCGGGATAATAAACAGAGGCGTAACCCCAAATGCCCCTTACCACAAAATAAGCCTCAGAATATATAGTAAGCCCAACCTTGTAGCAGCCTTAATAATGAAGAACAGCACCGCTCCGGGGGGACCGAAGGAGATGTGCACGAATGTAGTTTGCAAATTTACTTGTCCAGAGGAGATGTGTAAATCTCACAGTCAAAACTACATCGGGCACACTACAACGACCCTTCGGAGACGTCTGCTGGCACATAGAAATCAAGGGGCCATCCTTCAACATTACATAGATGTTCACGACAGGAAGCCATCTCTACAAGAGCTCATAGAAGGCACTCAGGTCGGGCACAGAGAAGACAACTACGGTCGGCTCTTAATAACGGAAGCAGTGAGCATCGCTATTCAGAAGCCGACCTTGAACGTCCAACAAGAATCGGACCATATACTCCCCTCCAGCAGGAGAAGGAATACACAGGCCAACAGGGACCAGACAGCGCGCCCCAACCCACCGAGAACATCGCGCCCCTTAGAAGACATGGGAGGACCCAGCGTCAACGAGAGCCAAGTAACATCCTTGCTCAGGTCGCTGAGACCCCGCCCAACACGAATCTGCAGCCGTTAACCAACGTAGACCATTTGGACACACACACACACACACGCGCGCGCTCACTCACTCAAATTTAAATTATGCACATTTATGTATAAACAGAAATTATCTGATTTGTACCTTTATGCATGCTATAAAATATATATATATTCTTTTATTCCTGTATTTAGATTTCTATATTCATTTTCATTCCTGTATGTAATTTTGTATTTTTTTTCTAAAACCAACATGTATCATATTAAATTTTAGACATTCACTTCAGGAAACGCTAGCACATAGCATTGTATTTTGAATATTTATTTAACAACTGTTTAAACTTTCACTTTTATTGTCACAGTACATTATGTCCTTATGTTCTTTGTATTCAAAACAACGCCCTTAAGCTGTTAATCCCCAGACTAACCAGTACCCATATATATATATATATATATATATATATATATATATATATATATATATATATATATATATATATATATAGCTGCAAAGACATTAAATTAATAAATCTCTCTCTCTCTCTCTCTCTCTCTCTCTCTCTCTCTCTCTCTCTCTCTGTTGACGTTTTGTACCGTTAGGAACAATGGACAAAACCCTAGGCAACTTGAAATCCAGAATCTGATATAAACTGAGATTTGTTGTTGACAGAAACTTGAGTAAATAATTCACGATATTGTTGTGACATTTCCGCCCTTAATTTCCAAGTGCCTGACAGAGACTCATAATTATTCACAGTCAGTTTCGTTCTGAAATGTGATGATTTTGTTTATTTGCTTAAGGAGGAGAGAGAGAGAGAGAGAGAGAGAGAGAGAGAGAGAGAGAGAGAGAGAGAGAGAGAGAGAGAGAGAGAGAGTCAAAATAAGTTGCAGTGTAGACACATTGACCTACATTATTAACACTGATCAAAGTTTATTACAATAATATAATAATTATAATCTTTAATTTTTTCAGAAGTTCTGCATCGTCTCGGTTTTGGTGAGTGTTAATGCATTACTCTTATTAGAAGGTATCCGTTTTTATTATTAGTTTATTATTAGGTGGCTTTTGTGGGGTTGGGGAGGGGTGATTCTGTGAATTGCTATTTATTCTGTAACTTTAACTTCTTACAAAATCTTAAGTATTTCTGAATTTGTAGTTTTTTTTTTTGTACTATGTGACTCGTATCTTTATGCTATTATTGCCTGATGAGAAGAGAATAATAAGAAGAATTGAAAAGACCATATATAAAATCAATTCCACTGATGCTGCCATCATCTTTAACAAAACATGTTTAAGAGAGGGTCTCCTACCTTCATATATTATTATTATTATTATTATTATTATTATTATTATTATTATTATTATTATTATTATATTGGACTTAATTTCTTATTCATTGGTTTAGTAACACATCTATGTTCTTTTACTGAGTATTTATGAAGTGCGAAAAATATTGCTATTTTGCAATTTTGAACCGTTCATTTTCCATCTTTTTTCAGTCATCTTTACTAATAATTCACTTTTTATACAATACTAAGCATTCATAAACAGTTTCTTGAAAGTGCGATGGAGCATTCATTTACAATTTTGATAGCTGGTTCTGAAGAGATATGAATGATCATCAAAAGCGTTTATTCCAGATTGTTTGACATTTTTTTCGACACTGACTTTCCCATAAGACTTTTAGTCTTGCACTCTGGCATAGGAATCCAGAAAATGTGTTCAAAAATCATTCCAAGTTGAGACATTCCAAACTGACAGGGCTTTGAAAAAGTCCACGGACCACTTAAAATTTTAGATAATTTTTGCTTAATCTATCAATGTTTCTTGACGGGCAATTTGCAGTTTATATAGATCAGCTTTTGAAAATTCTTTGAAATAATGGACTTAAAAGATTTTCAGAATTTTAAAACTTTGAACCTTGAAAAAGTAAATGATTCTATATACGTCTTCAAGCAAATAGAGAGAGAGAGAGAGAGAGAGAGAGAGAGAGAGAGAGAGAGAGAGAGAGAGAGAGAGAGAGAGAGCTCTAATGAGGTTCAGCGTCATACCTGATTCTCTCGGCTGGGAGATGGATGCTCATCTTTGCATAAAAGTTAAGAATTCTTTCTTCCCGCAAAACTTCGTTATGGGCCTTTTTCCTCTCCCGGGAGGATTTGGTCAGTGTTTAAACGCTCGCCTTCTTGGAAATTAAGTTTTTATTGGCTGTGCATCTCTTTTGAAACGGTTGAAATATCTTTTGTGAGATAATTGTGAAAGTTCATTTTCTGCAACATTTGCGAAATTCCAATTCAAACTCGGTTTAATGGTTCTTTTGCAAAGTCTTCTGCAAATTGCATTTTCTTAGCAGTATTACCTGACTGCACATCTGTTCCTGTGAAGGATATCAGCCATTCTTTACCAAAACTTCTCCTAACGAAAGAATTGTATGTTGCTTCCTGAGGTATTGTTATACCTTCGAGTCAAACGTTGAATGTATCCAAAGCTATCAGATTCCTATTATTCCAATTCCCAAAAGCTATAAATATTCCAGTGAGAATCCTGAATGCCTGAATACTTTTTTAAGAATCCTTTTATGATAGCTCTTCCTTGTGAGGTATGATGAACGCCCAACCCCCAGAGCTATCAAAAAAGGATTCTTAAAAAAGTATTTAGGCATTCAGGATTCACACTGGAATATTTATAGCTCTTGGGAATGGGAACAGTAGGAATCTGGTAGCTTTGGATGCATTCCACGTTTGATCCGAAGGTATAACAATACCTCGGGAAGCAACGTGATTCATGAAACAAATAAAAGGATTATCTCAAACATGCAACGCGTGAAAGACGTCTCATGAACCAGTCGCTTTCTTCAGTTGGTGCTATAAAGCATATGAGAGAGAGAGAGAGAGAGAGAGAGGAGAGAGAGAGAGAGAGAGATAACCACTCAGACTCGAAAGAACAGAACTATCACAGTGACCTGGCCATTGTTCGGGCGCGGTCATTCGAATGACCTCGATGCAGATGAGGGAAACTCCATTGGCTATTCATTCAGGAGGGGCAGTATATATGGCCACAGGTGGCAGCCTCTGATTGGTCCATCTGATGAGGCGCCTTTGGAGGGAAGATGGATTTTGAGACTCGAGATGTGGACATCAGTTGCGAGTCAAAGGTTCTGTCTGCAGTGTCCAGATACTAACGAATTGTGGTTTCAGAATGTTAAGAGTTTTGTGTCTGTAATATTCGGATAATTACGAAGTTTCGTGTTTTCAATATCCGGATAATGACGAAGTTTCATTTCTCCAATGTCCGGATAATGACGAATTGAAGTTTCAGACTGATAAGATTAACTAAGACGTTTTCTTATGCAGATAGAAATTAGTTTCTCGGATAAGTATTTTATAATTAGCAATATTTTTTTCTTTATTATTTATTTACTATGTTTCTGTTCCTCGTACCATTCTGTCCATCAGAAGGAATATTTTATAACCAGCGTTTTTTATACCAATTTCTTTTAGTTTCTTTTAAAGTAAAACAAAAGTGGAGAGATGAACTTTTCCCCCAAAAGGAGGCATCCCTGTTTTCTTTATGTAGAAGCACCTTTTTTGTGTTCCTTTGTCCATCATCGCTACAAAAGAAGGAAAAGGGACAGACAATAAATAATAGAGAGCAAAGTTGACCTTTGAAACTCTATTCTGGGTACGAGAGAAAATAGAGAGAGAAAGTAAGAGAGAGAGAGCAACTAAAGAGACTTCTGTAATCCTCCAACGTAAAGGGAAATTGCCCTTCTGTCTTTGTTTCTTACAGAGTATTACTATGTATTTCCCATCTCTCTCTCTCTCTCTCTCTCTCTCTCTCTCTGTCGTAGTTCCTTAGATTTCACCAGTAATGATTTAAAATATAATATTATACATTCCAACCATGGAAATGTTTCCCATGAAATTCCCCAAATAAAAAAAGGACCCATCATTGACATTGTATCACATAACTTCTCATTAGTATTCAGATTCAAGTTGCAAGTGCAGCTTAATATGGTCTGCATTTCATTAATTATATCGCGAACGAGACTTTGATGACTATGGTATCATAGTTTATCTGTAAAATTCAAATAAATACACCTATTTTGACTCTGTAATTGACCTTGACCTCTATAGGCGCTCTACTAGCCTGTTTAAGTAGCACGGAAAAAGCCGCTATTCGCAAAATAGAGAAGAATCTCTACAAGTGTAACGCTGCTGAAGTAGCCATTACTTTTAATAAAATAATAATAATAATAATAATAATAATAATAATAATAATAATAATAATAATATAATACTCGATGCGATCTATGTATATTATTTTCAGCTATATTTTCTATTTAGTTTTTGTTCTAGGTGATGAATACAAACTATTTATAAAGAAAATGCTGCTTTTAGATTATAGTTGCAAGATATGAATTCATATATATTCAGTATTCAAATGAGTGGTGATACAATAAGGTAATAATGTACGGTAGGCACATGGAAGTTCTATAAGGCTTACGGAACAGTCTTTTGACCTAAAAGAGCAATGATCTAATGTCATGCAAAATATTCTGAGGATGTTTATTTCATGGAATGTTTTGTCAGAGGTCAAGAATTCCAACCTTTGTGAATGAAAGAAAAATATTTCAAACTCAACAAAACAAGGGAATGATTTTGAAAATATTTTTATTTTTTGTTTTATTTTTCTATTTATTTACTTTTTATTTATTTATATATTTATTTATTTACTTCACGCGGTGCACTGTAGGCATTACTTAAGGTTCTTCGCAGCGTCCCTTCAATGTGCCCTAGCTGTAACCGCTTTCATTTATTTTACTGTACCTCCGTTCTTATTCTCTTTCTTCCATCTTGCTTTCCGCAACCCTCGCTAAATATTGTTTCATAGTGCAACTGAAAAGGGTTTCCTCTTGTTACACCTTTCAACCTTCTCACTCTCAATTTCCCTTTCAGTGGTGAATAACCTCATAGGTCCCAGCACTTGACCTTTGACCTAAATTCTATATTCTAATTCCAATTACCGAACGGGTCCTTAAATGTTTATTTTATTTTTTCTATTTTTTACAAATATATTTGCTGGTCCAATTTCCATTGAAGTTGAATGAAAGAAAATTAACTTTTTGCAAAAATTCTCAAATGAAGGTTTTCTTGAACAAATAGAATATGTCAGTTTGCTGACGTGGTTGCAGCACAAAGACTTATCGAAAGAGGAAATCAGAATCATGAGGTGTTCTAAAAACACGGGGGAAAGGAGAGAATCCCAGAGTTCACAAGGCTTAAGAACAAGTAGGGAAAGAGGAATTAATTATTATTGTGAAGCAACTTTCTCGATATTAGTAACATAATTAAGAGAAATATCAGCATTTATTGACAATATTAACTTATGGGGGATCAAATAAATCAAGGTCTTAGAAGAGATCAGATTATTTCCGGAGGTGAATTATTGTAAACTAGAATTGTTCCTCGTCACTGGGATATCGGTTAATTGATTGGTTAATATCTCTGTTTCCCTCTCTTCCGCTTCTAATCAAGTTAGAAAACTTTTAGTGTTAATAACTATAATAATAATAATAACAATAATAATAATAATAACAATAATAATAATAGAGGACTGCGTCAACATCGAGAACAGAGTACTGGGGCAATATCTGAAAACCAGTGAAGACGAGTGGTTAAAGAGTGCAAGGGAAGAAGGACTAATGAAAGTAGACGAAGACCCAGAAATATACAGAGACAGGAGAATGACAGACAGAACAGAGGACTGGCACAACAAACCAATGCACGGACAATACATGAGACAGACTAAAGAACTAGCAAGCGATGACACATGGCAATGGCTACAGAGGGGAGAGCTCAAGAAGGAAACTGAAGGAATGATAACAGCGGCACAAGATCAGGCCCTAAGAACCAGATATGTTCAAAGAACGATAGACGGAAATAACATCTCTCCCATATGTAGGAAGTGCAATACGAAAAATGAAACCATAAACCACATAGCAAGCGAATGTCCGGCACTTGCACAGAACCAGTACAAAAAGAGGCATGATTCAGTGGCAAAAGCCCTCCACTGGAGCCTGTGCAAGAAACATCAGCTACCTTGCAGTAATAAGTGGTACGAGCACCAACCTGAAGGAGTGATAGAAAACGATCAGGCAAAGATCCTCTGGGACTGAGGGTATCAGAACAGATAGGGTGATATGTGCAAACAGACCAGACGTGACGTTGATTGACAAAGTCAAGAAGAAAGTATCACTCATTGATGTCGCAATACCATGGGACACCAGAGTTGAAGAGAACGAGAGGGAAAAAATGGATAAGTATCAAGATCTGAAAATAGAAATTAGAAGGATATGGGATATGCCAGTGGAAATCGTACCCATAATCATAGGAGCACTAGGCACGATCCTAAGATCCCTGAAAAGGAATCTAGAAAAACTAGAGGCTGAAGTAGCTCCAGGACTCATGCAGAAGAGTGTGATCCTAGAAACGGCACACATAGTAAGAAAAGTGATGGACTCCTAAGGAGGCAGGATGCAACCCGGAACCCCACACTATAAATACCACCCAGTCGAATTGGAGGACTGTGATAGAGCAAAAAAAAAAAAAAAAAAAAAAAAAAAAAAAAAATAATAATTAATACTAATAATAATAATAATAATAATAATTCAACTCGAATATAATCTCAGAATAACTTCAATAATTGCTTCAGGGATTGTATGTCACTTGTTGAAATAATACAGCAATATTTTCCCCTGAGTAATCATATTTCTTTCCCAATATGCGTACCTTACATAAATATATTTCAATATGTTTACCATGGTAGTACCCAGCTATTTTTGATGCATCACGAACCAGAATTTCATTTCCATTCGTAGTCAGATTTATAACCAAATTTTATGACCAAAACAGATTCAATGTCACTTTCACGGTCTAGGTAATGGGGAATGGTACATTCCATTATGGTATTTATATTCATGGCAGGAAAATGGAAAATGTTATTTCATACTTTATGTTATCACAGCAGAACTAGAAGCCACGCTGGAATATTTAGATGGGGATTATGTTGAGTTCATGAAGGAATAAGTGGACACACAATAATTGATGTTCACGAGAAACTGCTAATAGATTGTGGGTTGCTAGAGACTTATCAGGAGAGAGAGAGAGAGAGAGAGAGAGGAGAGAGAGAGAGAGAGAGAGAGAGAGAGAGAGAGAGAGAGATTCTGTTCCCCTCGTGTATGATGAACTGTATTTATATTCTCCTTCGACCCTCGTGATGTTTGAAAATGGCTAATAATCTTAATATTATATTCATTTCATATCTGATATTATATATATTACTTATAAATTTCGCAGCAATGGATATTCTTAAAAAGAGAGAGAAAGAGAGAGACAGAGGCAGAAGGAGTTTATAGAAAAGAGAAGAGGAAAGTAAAACATAGCACTCATCTCCTTTCCACTTTACATAAAGATAATAAATAGAAAATCTTCTTTTACACTTTCCCATCAAGGCCCTAATTTACATTCTAGAGAAGTAAATGTTGTACTGTGTAAATTTAAAAGACTCTAAAGAGATTGTATCTAAGTGAACTTTCATCACCTTTGGATTTCAAAGGTCCTGACTTGCAGGACATCCTGTTTACCGAGTCCTTCACAGGCGACAGAGATCAAAGGATGATTTTAAGCCTCATGTCAGAAATCCCATCAGGAGTCGGTTAAGGAGTGAAAATATATAAAAAGATTTGAAGGTGATTAAAACCCACTCTCTCTCTCTCTCTCTCTCTCTCTCTCTCTCTCTCCTAATCATTCCAGAATGGACGTAATAAACAGTAGATGATCTAAATTTGACGAAAAAACTTTCCTGTGAAAAAAGCAGCGTCAGAATTTACACTGGTGCGATTTGACATTAAGTACAGCTGTTCATTCCGTTCTGGTGTCAGTTATTTGCAATGTATGGTCTTTCGATGGGTACAAAATATAGCCCTATTTCTAGCGTGTAAAGGGCCATTGCTTTTTTTGTGATTTTTTTTCTTGCAGTATACCAAAACGAGCCTTATACTTTTTACTCAAGAATTTTCGTCTTCACAATAACCCACATCTCGTATTCTGCATTCGGAGTTTTTTATTTTCAATATGCAGATATAATTCTTATATCTAAAACTTCTTTAGGTTTAAATTAGAATTGACATCACTAAAGAATGAAAAATAATAAATATCAAAGGATGAAAACTCAAAATATTTTGGGGAGTTCTCTCACGAGAAGAAATAAAGGTCAGGATTTTCGAACCAGTGTTGATGAGAGAGAGAGAAAAAAAAATTGGTAAGGAAAACCCCAGGTAATCGGGGTAATAGAAAGGCCAGAATATTGAAATCCATGAACATACATGAGAAGGAGGGACATGCGGTTACCTCGTGTTGTAGAATAGTCTGACTTTCACCTAAATGACTTCAGTGGAACCATCAGCTGTGATTTGAACAGCACCTGGTGAAGGTAATTTGATCATTCTCGGTCGAGTCAAAACTTTTTGTTTTTTTCTGAAGCCTATATTTTTCCCTTAGCGGCGGGTAATATGTGTTTACAAGGCTGTATCTTACAGCAAAACAAGGGTAGGCATTGAATTGACTAGTGTTAAGTGTGGCCTGTCCATTGTTGTCAGATCTTGTTGCACAGAAGAGCCTGAAGGAATTATTGTGTAAACAGAGGCGAAAGGGGGTGGGGGGAAGGAAGGTCTTGTCTGAACAGGAACTCAACATTCCCTCCTTTAAAACGAATAATGCATCAGATTTCCCCATCTGCATCCGAGAGGATTAGCGTAAGTTATTTTTGCAGATTATTCAATGAGAATAAAGGCTTCAGACGACTAAAGTATCATAAACAAAGAATAGAATGTTAATCATACTTACTTCCTTTGTCATAAAGGTTTTTTTTTTCCATAGCATTAGATGAATGAAAACGCCAACATTATCATCAACATTAGCATTTCTGAATCGTGTTTAAGTATCCTTCAATAATTCCTCATTCCCCCCAACCCCCAACCCCCGCCCCGTACCAGCACCGCCTCCATCCCCACCCACGGCCTCTCTGTCAGAGCGAATAACTCCTGCTTGCTTTTAATAGATTGTTTATATCTCGAGTCTCGGGTAAACTGGGCATAGTTAGGACACGTCATTTTCCACATAAAGAACAGTTTCAAGTTAGAATTTATTGTGTTGGTGTGTTTATAGGACATTCCGTTGTTAATAAAGGTTGCAATTTCCATGTTCAAGCACTGGGGTATTATTTGAGCGAGATTCCTTCCTATTCACTCTTTGGCCTTTCTCTCGAAACGGACAAAAAAGTTGATAGGCCTTCCAATTACTCCTTCAGCCTCTAGGCAAGGAAAACTAATTGTCACGGATATTCCAATTGGCTTCATCTCCCCTGAAAGCATATTTATTAACTCTATCACTTAATATGCAAACTAACATAGCCGGTTGTAAACTACTCATCTGACACTTAACATGACACTTGCTTATTCAAGTAGATGTTTTCGTCAACGCCCCGTTCTGAGAACATTGAAATGATTGTGTGGAGGATTGAATTTTCTGTTTTGCCAAATTCTTCAGTTCGTGAGAGAGAGAGAGAGAGAGAGAGAGAGAGAGAGAGAGAGAGAGAAAGAGAGAGAGCGGTGGTTGGTGGATCGGTAGTTTTAGATAAAAACAACTGTTAGTGTAATTGAGGTAGTTGTTTATTTATTTTTATTATTATTATTATTATTATTTTTTTATTATTATTTTTTTTGTAGTTTAGTACGATAGCGAGTGTTTCGAGTGAGTGTTTTTTTGGGTTCTGGCTGCAGTAGAAATTGAATGTGTTTTCGGCTGCCTTGATTATCGTTTTGTGGATTATCTTTGTCTTGATTTTGACAGACCGCATTTCCTCCTTAACCTTCTTCTACATACAGTGCTCGCCACCTAAGCTGTAGATAGGGAGTTATTGTCCCCTTATCTCCCGGCATATAGCATTGGATTGCGGACTATTACGTGGAATTGGATTACGGATTGGATTGTTTTTGGATGATTGTACGATTGATGTTGACGACTCGGAACGAACCTTGATTGAAGAAGATTGTGACCAAGGATATAAGATTGATATTGATGACGACGACTATGGCTGGACCTTGGAATTAAGAATGAAATCGTTCTTGGAGGATTAATATTCCTGAAGTTGATGACTGGAACAAGTTTGGATTGATATTAACTGCAGATAATACGATTGACGTGGAAGTACCGTTGGCCACGGTACTGTGGCTCTAGTGCCATTATCTTGGAGTGCTGGAGGCACCATTCGCCTATAAGGCCACTTATATATACGTGTCATATAATCTTGGGTTGAGTTCGTTTATGTTAGGTTGTCGGTTTGCTTGGTTATTGGTTTTTAAGTGTTATATGTTAGGAAATATAGTATTAAGGTATTTGAGTAGTTTAAATATCCTTTTATCCAAGAGTCTGGTTACAGATAACATAAGTAGAAAGTTGTGTAGTGAGAGACTATTGTCTGTGAGGGGGATCAAGGGTGTAAGGGTTGCTTTAGTGCATCCCGCCACAATTGTAGCTTACTTTCTTTTGAGAAATCAATAAAAATGAATCGGTAAATGGCAATCTTTTGGGACGACAAAATGCTGGATGTCCCCGGCCATTTGGAATAACTATCATTATTATTATGATTCAGAAGATGAGACATATTCGTATGGGACATGGGACAGGCCTACCAAAGGGGCCATTGACTTGAAATTCAAGCTCCCAAAGAATATTATGGCGTTTATTAGAAAGAAGTAAGAGGAGGTAAATGGAAATACAGAAAGAATTATAAAAGGAAAAATAAATTAATTAATAAAAATGTATTAAAATGCAAGGAGAATGATACGAGGGTAGTAATACATTGACCTTCGTTTGAACTTCAGAAGTTCCAATTGCAAGACGCCCTCAGCAGGGAGGCTGTTCCGAATAAGTAATGATACAAAGTAATTAAAAATCTTATTAAAATATAAAATATAGAGAACTTCCTTTATAACAAAAGCAATAGCTGAATGTATTTTCCGGGCAAACTCCTTTTCTCCGAGAACAAATGTTGCCCATTCAATTTGCATCATTCGAATTTCTTAGTCAATTGCAAAGTATTAGTTGTTGTCGAATGTAAATGGGGGAACTGAAGTGGTCCCCTGTTCCCCATTAAATGGAAGTTATTACATTTTGTTTCCCAAGTGAATAATACACTTCATTTGAGAATTCCCCTGAAAGGTGGAATATATGATACTGGATGCTCTCTCATAGTGTATAAGAACAAAATTATTCTTAATTTTACAGAATTATATATGAAAGGTTTGCTTGATCTATTACTATATATTGACTGGGTCTCTCTAAATATGAATTAGAATGTTGTTATTGTTATGTCCTTAAGTTTCAACTCTATGGTCATTAAATGAAAGTTTATTCTCCAAATCATTCCACATGACAATCCTTTGATATATATCTACAAGCACTGCCTCCTGTCACATCACTTTGATGTGCATGTACTGTTGGCGGGACATTTCCTGAACTTTGACCTGACTTTAAACAGGTAAAGTAACTCAGACTTGTAATTTGTTCTTTCATTCCTGTAAATCTCATGATCCCAATGACACCAAAATGGAAATATTACAAGAACGCTCTTGAATTATTAGTTTTTGTTTAAGAGGCCTTTTTGGTAAACAGCAAGTTATTCTATTTACTAGAGTCAAATAAGGGGAAAAGTTCTGAGAACTAAGCAGAAACTGCAACAGTTTCCCAGAATCACTCAATCTGGTTTTTTCATTGACGTTTTATTCATTCTCGACCACATTTTATTTAACTTAATTAAAACAATTTTTGCTTACTTTAACTTGAAGTTTTTTATTCTTCATGACAGCATTTTTTATTCCCTTTTTCCTCTTTTGTTTCGTAAAACTTTTTTTAAAGTAAAACGTGTATATTTGTAGGTTGTAATACACTCTTGATTTTTAATCAGACTATATTTCTTGTCTCCTGTTTTTTTACAAAACAAACGGCGATTTCCTGTTTTTGAATAATGTCAAGATATTATGTTAAGTCTGATGACGTTCAGTTTCATCCCTAAATATCTCCACGGGCCTTCATGCTTCCCATTACCTTCGTTTCAATATACAGCCACCTCCCCTTTTTTTTAAAACTTTGACTTCAGCTACAAAAAAGCGAAGGTCTGTCATCCTCTTCTAACCAAAACATTCCTTTGTCTTTTCCGAAACAAAGTGAATTTTTAGGTTTAAGACAAAGAATAACAAAGAATAATTTTGAATCTCGGGCGTGAAATATAGTTTTCGCACATTTTGCTGAAATGGGGCTATTATGATTTGCAAAGTATAGAATAAGGGAGAGAGGTACAGTCACTTTGTCGCGGGGGTAAGTTGTGGGGTATTTCAGTGATAGGCCTGGAGAGCGGGTGAGAGCGGTCAAGGCAAGTACTACCTTGGGAACGACATTAAGAAGTACCTTGGGTCGAAGGGATTAGGCCTGTAAGTGTCAGATGTCCTTTCACTCTGTTATCTTGTATACGTTTTTGGTGTTCTTTTGAATTCATATAGTAGGTCACTGTACTACACATACAAAATCGTGGATTGATAATGTTTGCTCTCTAATATGTAGTAGAAACCTTAAAATTAATATGCTTGATAGGACTTAAAAAAATATTCATTAGCATTTGACCTGGCATTTATTTTACAAAGGCTTATTTACAATTTTACAATACATTATTTAATAAACTAACATAAATATACATAGATAACACATAACTGTATCTGGCTTCATGATAGAAATTAAAAATACTTAGTAAAAGTGGATAAAACAATTTTTTTTTTATTTTTTTTCATGCCATTATTTAGTTAATTTATGCATCTTTTTTTTTTTTTTTTGCCTGCTTGATAAAATTTGGGCATTTAGAGCTCTATCCTAAAAAACATCCGACATCTGACAAAATCAATATTTCTTTAAAAGTCAAGGTTACACAATTTTCAATATGGTGTGCCAAGTCGTATAATACTCCATTGCCTGGTCTCATGTATTTTCTCCGTTGTATGTTTGAAACATTTTTTCCATTACCTTTAATTTAAAAAATAACTCCAGCACTTGGTTCCGTTAATTTATCATCATGTAGCTCTACTGCACTGATCCATGTACCTTTCACTTTTTTTTTTTTAAGTTTACTCCTAAGAACTGATAATCTGGAAATTTAGATGCCACAATAACCTCCAACATATCGAAGGCCCATTCCATCTTCGTCTGCAACATTCTCTAAAGTTCTTTCATGAAATTCATTTTCAAAATTTTCTGAATCTTCTTCTGGCACTTCTTTCATCTTCAGTAGAGGCAAACACCATTGCAGAAATCATAAGCTCTCTTTCAAGATCAGTTTCATTTGAATCATTATTTTCAGTTCATTTGAATCATTATTTTTCACAACTTTTCTCTTGACTGAACATTCCTTCCGACATATTGAAGAATCGCACTCCTTCATCGAGTTACAATTTTTTCCAGTTAGAGTTTCCTTTGCCAAGTAAATATGACCTTATTCTGTGACTTCAACTGGCGTAGGATGATCATAAGTTGCACCCATTTGTCTAAGACAGCCAAACATGTTTTCCAGTCCATCTTGGTTAAGTCTGGAGGTAATTATGTATGATGTATATACATAATTACCTCCAACATATAAGTAACCTTGGCAAGGATTTACATGACACAATAAGTCCCTTTTGGAACTGATAGATCTTATTACTTTTGCAAACTCGCATTGTTTCAGAAGTACATTTCATATTGTCAAGGATTTAATTCTGTTCCGCCAATTGCATCCCATAAGCATCTCCTTCCTTCCTTCCTTCGGTCGTCCATCCAGAGAAGGTGATGCTGAAATTGAGTCTTGTTTTATTCGGAGTCACTTTCATTCATTCATTCGTCTTCAAGAATCGTTGGAGTTTCTAACACTTTTACTTTCAATTTTTAAGATTCTTGGGGAGAATGAGGGATTGTTTAATATCCTACTGTTCGTTTAAATATATTGTAAGATCTGGATTTCAGTGTGTTAGTATAATAGTGTAATCTCTCTCTCTCTCTCTCTCTCTCTCTCTCTCTCTCTCTCTCTCTCTCCATATAATTACACAGGCAGAGGGGAAGTTGTTAATTTAATATTCCAGAAGAAACCATTATAAGTGAAAGTAGAACCCTTTCACTGTAATTGGCTTCGAAATTGTTTATAGAGGCGACATTTCACCAACACTAATTAGGACTCTGGAATGAGGCTCTTGATTATAACTCACCCGCGCCGAGACACAATCCCTGCTCCCCCTCAAACGCGAGTTCTCGAGATTGTTTTCAAATGTAAGATGGTTTCTGCGTCAGTGAGGAGGGTGTGGTCGTGTTTGTGTAGGGGGGTCAGTGGTTGGGTGTTAACAGAAATTTGTAGGGGAGTCACATGAAATTTAAATATTAATTAGACAGTACTTCAATTATGCATTATTTAAGTAGTAAGTCAGTAAGTAATGTGTACATTTTGCAATTAATTTTGCCTATTGTGTACAATTTGCAGCGCTTGGTGCCTGCAAATTGTACACAATAGGCAAAATTTATTGCAAAATGTACACATTTGGCAATTATCCACATTTTGCGTAACACACACATATGTATATATATATATATATATATATATATATATATATATATATATATATATATATATATTATATATGTGTGTGTGTGTGTGTGTGTGTGTGTGTGTGTGTGTGTATGTGTATGTATATATATGTATATATATATATATATATATATATATATATATATATATATATCTATATATATGTATTTTAATTATTAGTGTTATTAATAGGTTTAATATTTTAATATTTTGATTAATATTATTACATTGTTATTGTTATTATTATTATTATTATTCTTATTATTATTATTATTATTATTATTATTATATTATTATTATTATTATTATTATTATTATTATTATTATTACTATTATTATAGACAAGTTGAACCCTATTCATATGGAACAAGAAGCCCACCACAGGGCCACTGACTTGAAATCCTAGAAGCTTCCAAAGAATATTTAGGGTTTTCATTAGGAAGTAATAGAAGGAAAAAGTAAAAAAAAAAAGAGAAAAACACAGAAAGAGGAGATCTTACTGATTAAAAGAAAAAAATAAATAAAAAATTAATATACAGATAAAATATCAATATGTACAGGAATTAGACATAGTTTATACGCACCCAGCATACAAAAAAACTGTGTATGGAGTATACGCCAAGGCTTATACTGATGATAAATCAAGAAAATACGCCGAACATGGTATACGCATTCGTCATTTGAAATCGACAAACATGGAAAGCTTTGTATTTTAATCTGAACAGGAATAAGAGCATCAAACATCAACGAGAATTCGGAAGTGAACAGTTGATGTGAACAAATGACGTCACTCGATTGCCATGCGATTGTTTTGTTTCATCGTGTGACAAACAATCTTCTTGGTCCCTCACTTCAATGGAACAGATAGGAACAATCGGACGGAACGGGAACAGGACACGAAAATAGAATGATAATAATAATAATAATAATAATAATTAAAAACATGACTTATCAGAAAAAATAAAGATCTGTCCAAGAGAGAGAGAGAGAGAGAGAGAGAGAGAGAGAGAGAGAGAGAGAGAGAGATATTTCCTTAAAACAGATATATGAGAGTGGATGGCAGGCAGACGTATGTGAACGTGACAGAAGTATTCATATTGATTAACTTTACCCGGTTATATACAGCAATAGATATCGTCCGTGGAGGTATAAATCAAGGTGAACCTTTAGGACAGAGATTATTGGGGAACAGAGAGAGAATCGGTTGATGTCACGGTGTGAGTGCAGACAGGATCAAGGGAAAGGAATCATTCGTGTGGAAGAGAAAGCAATTTCCAAGAGCAGAGAAACATTCAAAAAGCGCAGCAGGAACGACTGATGATCGACACCAAAGAATCGATTTGTAGTTCCAGCGATATTTTGTCCTCCTCGGGTCAGCGGTTAAATATTTTCAGTAAAGAACAAGATAATGAGACAGAAAGTCTTGCATTGAATAACAAGAGTTATTCAATTTCCTTATAAAAATGTGTAAAAAGCAGGAAATACGTTTATTATAAAGAAAAACGTATAAAAAACATTCTCCCCACTCATTTCAATTGAAACTGATAATTCATGACTAAAACTGAAATAGATTATACATAAAAATGATGACTGTCATTACAGTATACATCACGAGAGACGAGTTCTCCTCCAGGAAACTGCCTTAATAACACTTTTAATGAGACTTACAATTCATCTTGTCAGTGATGCTCGTAGCAATGGTGTGTTTTCTTCTCCCTAAGCTCTTGCCACTGATACATCAATGTGCTTGTCCCATGTTCATTGCTAATGTTGCTTTGGGGAAATGAGATGTCTGGGTGGTTCTTATATTAGAGTCTTGTATTGTTATTGGGCTGTGGTATGTGCATGTATATATATGTATATATATATATATATATATATATATATATATATATATATATATATATATATATATATATATATATACATATATATATATATATATATATGATAATATATATATATATATATATATGTGGGCTGTATATACAAAATTGTGTACATATATTCGTACTGTGTATTACTCATAAGAATAAGGTAGAAATGCTGAAAAAAACAAAAAATAATAAAAATACATAAAAATCTGTTTATTCCAATTTCCCTCCCACAGACTAACCCTTCGAAAGGTAGGTATCTTTGAACCGAAGGAGAAAACCAACTTCTTAGAAATCGAAAACTTTCTTTCCAGAAAGTTTGGTTGCTTTCTCCGGAGGATTGGAACTTTGAATGACGACTGACTTTCTTCCGAGAAGCTTTCACCGAAATGGAAAGTATGGGCCAGAGAGAGAGAGAGAGAGAGAGAGAGAGAGAGAGAGAGAGGGCAGCATAAATCATTCTCTAAGCGTTGAAGAAGAAGAAGAAGAAGAAGAAGGAGCCCAATTGTCGTCTGTCGAAACAAACAGACACAGTTAGCTGAGGCTGACGAAAGCCTCCAGATCTGTGCTTTTGTGGATCCCCATTCCAGAGAGTGGAATAATTCCATTCCATTCCAGAGCGGAATAATTCCATCCCATTCCAGAGAGTGGAATAATTCCATCCCATTCTTGGGACTTGAATACTCCCACCACCACAAGAGAAATGCTGGACACTAAACCTATTTCATTTACATATTTCGTCACAGACAATATGTCAGCATGATTGGAATACTTGAGAGAGAGAGAGAGAGAGAGAGAGAGAGAGAGAGAGAGAGAGAGATTCCCAAAAGCACTCATAATTATCGTTTACATTAATCCTGTGATCGTGTCTACTATATTTCATAAACTTGGAAAACAAAGATTTAATGATTCGTAAAACCTTTCACATTTTGGGGTCAACAGCTGAACAGAAAAAAGTGACAAAAAGTTTATTCTGTCACTCCAGTTTTCTGTCTGTATCAGAATTTGTGATGAAAATAGATAGTATATCATATACAGCAAAGGCCAATTATATCTTCGTTCTCTTTTTAAGTTATTCTTATTTTCGGAACTGGCAAATAAATGTTGAAAAATTACCACACACACGCACGCACACATACACACAAAACA
>NC_061095.1:64897008-64927008 GCF_015104395.2 Macrobrachium nipponense
CAGCCATAAGTGGCAATCTTAACGTACATCTTAGTTTAACCAAACCACTGAGCTGATTAACAGCTCTCTAGGCCTGGACCCGAAGGATTAGATTTTTACGTGGCTAGGAACCAAATTGGTCACCTTGCAACGGGACCTACAGCTTATTGTGGGATCCGAACCACATTGTATTGAAAAATGAATTTCTATCACCAGAAATAATTCCTCTGATTCCGCGTTGGCCCAGCCAAGATTCGAACTTCGTACCACCGGATTGGTGGCCGAGCGCGAAAACCACTCGTCCAACAAGAAACTACAAGTGGTATCTTAATATATATATATATATATATATATATATATATATATATATATATATATATATATATATATATATATATATATATATATATATATATAAAACAAACACGTTGACATAAGCAAAACATATAACCATTTTTTGTCACCAGCAAAAAAAAAAATATATATATATAAATAAATATAAAATTAGATAACTACACAAAGAGGAAAGAGAAATATGAGAAGCATCTGAGAAGAAATACCATCCCATCAAGAAACCTCATCCAGGGAAATATGACGTCATCAACAGCGTCACTTTTCAAATTAAGACAAAAGACTTTATTTTGATTCCTTTTTTTATTCTTAGTTGATGAAAATATCCTGTGAAATGAAATTCATATTAATATCCTCTTCCTGGAAATGAGATTAACTGGCAGGTTTATTTCTGCTATTCTCCATAATCTTGGCGCTGGAAATATGATGATTTTTTATTCACAAGCTTCAATGTTTGACGTTTTGTCTTGTGGGACTGATTACAAAGGAAGGCTGGAATCCTTTTAGTCATTATGGAAATAGTGTGAGTAAGGTATGGCGGAATGCGAATGATATTGTAAGGATATTTACAATGTAATAAAAGCAGTATATTTTTCTTGTACACTTATACAAACACACATACGAACATATAGTATATATATGTATGTATGTGTGTGTGTGTGTGTATGCTTTTGTCTACCGAATTACAACGAACGTCAAATTACGCTATATCAGAAAGTAAAAACGAAAAAAAAAACTCTACGAATCAAACAAAACACGAACAACGAGCGATGACTTACCAGTCACAAAGCTTTGAAGAATGACCCCATAAAATTCGTCGCAAACAAAAAAAGCTGGACGCATTGAAATGGAAAATTTAATGTGTACCAAAAACATTCGTATCCAGGAAACGATTAATAAATAGAAAAAGAAATTTTGTATAAGCTGATTTGATTATTTAATATTTGTTATTAATGTTTAAATTATATATATATATAGTATATATATATAGTATATATATATATATATATATATATATATTGTTATTATTATTATATATATATATATATAGATATATATATATATATATATATATATATATATATATATATATATCATATATATATATATATATTTATATATATAATTATATATGTATATATCTATACATATATATATATGTATATATATATAGTATATATATATATATATATATATATATATATATATATATATATATATATATATATATAAACAAACTATCCTTCACAGTTTAAAATTGTTGGAGAGAATAGTAACTTGTTCAGGAATCTCGAAATTGATGGTATTTTCTCATAAAGTTCAGCAACGTCAAATAGTAATTCGTCCGTGTGGCTGTTTTAATGTCACGGAATTTAACCGAATTCGTCTCCAGGTCCCAGACCCTAATATTAGACTAGACTTTGACGTTGGTACAAATTCAGCTGATTAACAAGACACTTATCTGTATATCACAGAGTTAATCCCTGAGCTCATATATAAGACAAAAGTATTTAGTTAGTCTGCTTCTGATAGAAATTGTTGAATATAGCCAATAGATGATTCTTCTGAATAAGAAAACAAACAGTAAATGTTTCTTAAAAAGAATAGCTGTTGTAGGAAAAACACCCACTATAACCAACAAACCAAACACCCCCCCCCCCCCCCCCCCCCCCCCCCCCCCCCCGCCGTTACCACCGTAAACACACGCAAGAAAGAAGTCCCTATACATTATCTATATCTCCCGAGTTGAATGGAAATGACTGTTTCCAAATTATGTTTCATTTCTCTGAGCTGGCAGGAAATTGCTTGTCACTTCCATTGGGTGATTCACAGCCTATTGATGGCAAAGAGATTATTACCTCATTTGCAAGAGAGAGAGAGAGAGAGAGAGAGAGAGAGAGAGAGAGAGAGAGAGAGAGAGACTATTAGGCACCCGCATACTCTTCCGTAACGCCAATCATACAGAACTAAATACTCGTCAACAGTGCTTCCACCTGAATTAAATATGCACATGTAATTAAGACTAAATGATATGAAAAGATAGACAGTTCTCTAATTACTGCATAAACGAACTGTGTTTCTCCTTAATGCCTTTGTAAGAAATAAATAACCAAGTGTAATTCACAGTAACAGTCCATTAAGCCTTCCTTGAACGAACTCATCATAAGATAACTTCCAGGAAGGAAATAAAGCTTCCAGAGTTCCAGGAGCAACGGCCTCTGTTCCTAAGGTAGGAGGCAAAAACGTTCCTTGAAGAAGCTCATTTCGAAGAAGAACGGCAGAACGTTCATTAAACGTTCTCAGCCTCAGGGAGAGAGACGGAAACTGAGTCTACTGAGATGAAAAAAACGTCTCGCATTCTGTTCATGAACGTTGCCTCAGCACATGGACGTTTATTGTCATCTTTGTTTGTTATTGGAGTCCTTCTCTTCTCTCAGGTGGTTAGTTGGTTGGTTAGAAATGAACTACAGAATAGATAAATAGTGAATTAAAATTGTGTTAAAAGCTGAGAAATGTGAAAAATGACGACAATAAAATAAGTAGGGAAAATGGAGAGCTTATTAATATGTGTATGTTTAAAGATCCAATTAAAATTTGGGATATTTTCAGCATATCTATGGAGTATCAGTATACAGTGACTGATATTTCACAATCATCTTCGCGAGTAAAACTGTATTTCAGCTTCCATTGTTACAAAATATAGTTTTGACCCAAACGTAACTGTGGATTATCACTGATTTTTAAGATAACTCGTCTCGGGCCCTTCACAATATAACCCACTGTTTTGGTTCATAACTTTAGAAAGGAATCAGTTGTAAATTCAAAGAAGACTCAGTTACAGCTAAAAGATGGATACATAATGCACTATATCGGCTCAGCCTTCAATATAACCCACTGCGTGGTTTATGAAGTCAGAGAGGATTTGGTTATAACTACGAAATGTACAGATAATGTATAATATTATCTCATTTTTAATATAGTCCTCCGCTCAGGATTATAAATTTTGGAGGAATTAGTTATAACTACAGAAAAGATAATAATACTACATAATATGTGTTCATTCTTAAGATAACCCATTATTGTGGTTTATAAATTCAGAGACGAATCAGTTGTAGCTACAAAATGGAAAAATAGTGTATAACAATATACAAAAGCTGCGGAATGTGAAAAAAGGACGAAAACAAGGAAATAAAAAGTAAAGTTAAGGAAAAGAGAAAATGAACTATTGTTCCAGTACACAAGAGGCAAATAATCCAATTTGCAACGGAAAATAAGCAGCAACAAATCCCTTTGAAGAGACGAAGATAAAAGTAAAAACCCACACAAAACATGTCCCGCCAAAACAAAAACAACTCTGTCACAAATAACCAAATAAAAATAAATGAAAAAAAAAAGACCATATTGTTTGAAAGGGAAAAAGCAGTGCAGTTGAATCTCTCTCTCTCTCTCTCTCTCTCTCTCTCTCTCTCTCTCTCTCTCTCTCTCTCTCTCTCTCTGTAATTTTTTTTCTTATATTTTCTTATTCCTAGCACATAAATATACCAATAACAGTGTGACCATGCATCCCCCTTTTTTCTCTCATATTTACTTATTCCTACCTTATTCCACCTTATCTGTCCTCCCCCAACTTATTTAATGATCTTCTCTTCATACTTAATAAAATATTTTCTTATTTTCAAGTCCTATTCAATATGAGTTTGTCATACCACGCCATTCAAGTGCATAAAACCTATTACGAGTGTATCCTTTGTACTCCCTTCCCTTAAAAGACACGAATCCTGGTATCTTAAGGATTTCGTCCATTTCAGAATAAAGCTTTGAACAGAATATGAAGAATCAGAAAACAGGAAAGAGTTAGAAATGGCAACATAAAGTTAGTTACTTTAGTTCCATATAGAGTTGAGATAATGATGAAAGGTAGATGGAGATGGCTTGGACATGTTCTTCTCCCGACCCCTGGGAGGAGAACGGCGCTTGGCAGTGTCACCTGGGAGGTTCCTGGGGACCTCAGGAGAGTTGGAAGAAGAAGACCCAGACCTACTCGGAGATAGAGAGAGCTATGAGAAGGGAGGCTGGAGAGGAGTGGAGATTTGTGGAAGACAAAGCACAGGGAAGAAAAGAGGTGAGAGGCAGAATGTCACGATGGGTGAGAGACGATGATGAAAATGATGATGATGAGAGAATAGAATGGAATAGGATATAGAATTTAGGCCAAAAGCCAAGCACTGGAACCTATGAGGTCATTCAGCGCTGAAACCGAAATTAACACAAAATTGTCTGAAAGGTGTAAGAGAATGAAAACCTTTTGCATTTGCACAATGAATCATTTGTTAGGAGAGGGTAGATAGCAAGATGGAAGGACGAGAATATGACCGAAGGTATAGTAAAAGGAAGCTTACACCATTTTTTTAACCCTAAACGCCGACTGGACGTATTTTACGTCGAGATAAATTGTCTGTCGGGTGCCGACTGGACGTATTTTACGTCGACATACAAAAGTTTTTTTTAAAATTCGCGGAAAATACTTATAGGCCTACCAGCCTAAAACTTTTGAATCACGCGCCTTGGGGGATGCTGGGAGTCCACGGATCAAGGCCTTGTTTGTTTTGAAGCGTGACCCAGGTGCGCATGCGCGATATCCCTTCTTCTCGCTCCAGCCAGCATCAGTAGCGCACCATCCGAGAGCGATCTTTCGTGAAAAGCGTGTTTTTCTGGACTTGTGCGAGACTTTGAGCATTTGTATTGCTACAGGACATTCGTAGATATGTCTCAACGACGTGTGAACCGTGAAAGGCGCGTTTTACCCGCCGGAAGGGATCGTGTAAGGCGAGTTTTGGACATGGATGCTGGCGAGGCCAAGCACCCAGCATGACCCCGCGCCTCAAGGCCGTTCTGTGCGGCCACGTGTGGCTGAAAGTGTTTCGGGAACACATCGTTTGCCTTTGGTTACCCCTAGAAAGCATGTGGGCGTCCTTAGGGGCATTCGTAGGCATTTGGAGGCCTCCAACCAAGGGACATAGACGAATATCTTTCGGAGCTTGATCGGGAACATGTACGCAAGTCCTCATTTTGATGGCGGATGGTCATCGAGTGATGAGGACATCAGTCCCGATGAAAGTGAGGATGAATATTTGCCCCCAATGTCCGTTCGAGGCTCACATCCCGAAAGTGAGCTCGAATTCAGTGCATACGAGGGGGAATCTGAGGGGGAGGGATGGGGGAGGGGGAGGGTGGGGATACGGGCTCAAGTTTTATCGCAGAGGACGATACAGAAAGTGAGGGCCTAAGTGAGGGTGATGGGCCAACGGGGGGGGGTAGTGTGCATCGTGCCCGCACCCGTGCGCGGGTTCTAGTTGCGCGCGCACGGGCACGTAGAAGGTCGGCTCGTCGCGCCAGCCAAGGTGAAGGTCGGTCGTCGGAGAGTGACGAGGGGTGGACGGAGGACCCCACCCCTCCCCTCCAACATGCACCCTTCACGGCAAACCCCTGGGATGACCGTACCAGTACCCCTGACTGTTTTGGGATTCATCCAGCTTTTCCTGACGCGGGAATTGCTGGAATACCTGGTACACGAGACGGTGGACTACGCTCGGTACTGCCGATATGAGCTGAAGACGACCTTGTCGTATTCCTGGCGGGGTTTGCAACCTCATTGACATGGCACATTTTTTGGGGCTCCACATTTATTTTGGTTTGACACCTGCTATCGACGTCAGGCAATATTGGAAGAGAAGTTATTTTTTATATATGCCGAATGTGCCTGGCGTTATGTCCCGTGATAATTTCCTGGCGATGGACAGGTACTTCAACGCCTTCAACCGAAGGCCATACCACCCCGGAATAACAGTGATCGCCTCATTTTAGTGCGTACAGTGTTGGATATATCCGTGAGCGATGTAGTAATCTCGTGATTCCTGGAAAGAACCTGTCTTTGGATGAGGGGATGATGCCTTACAAAGGACGTCTTAGTATAAAAGTGTATAACCCCAAGAAGCCAAAGAAATATGGTGTGAAATTCTTTCTCATTACCGAGGCCAACACTGGATACGTTGTGGACTTTTCAGTGTATACCGGGGTATTCTCCACGCTGCGTGACACTGTATTCAACCTTGTGGGACGTTTCCGTAACCAGGGATATCACCTGTTTATGGATAATTATTATAACTCGGTATCCCTGGCCCAGGAACTGTATGAAGCAGGTGTTCACGTCAGTGGTACCCTTCGGTTGGTGCGTGGGGCCCCGAATGTCCTCAAGAGGTTCGCTAGTCATCCGCAACACCTGGCAAGAGGAGAGACAGAGTGGCGGCGGAAGGGCGCTGTCTTCGTCATCTGTTGGAACGGGTGTCCGACTCGTCCCCATGGTTACGACGAGTCATGAACCCATCCAAGAGAGATCGTACAGCGGAAGAAGACACGTCGACAGGGCCGAGTTGTGTTTGAGGATTTCGTACCGAGCGGCCTTACTGTCATTGGGCACTACAACAGGCACATGGGAGGAGTTGATCTCTTTGATCAGCTCATCCAGTAACTATCCTTCGCCAAGGAGAACCAGAAGGTGGACACAGAAGCTCCTCAAATACATCCTTCAGTTGGCCCTCCAAAATGCCTACATACTGTACTGTGGGTGTACCGCGGTGACAATCTTCCGAGGTTGACCCCACGCACAGTTCCTAGAGGTAGCCGGGAATGCCCTCATCAACTTCGATCCCGATGAGTGGCCTTCCATAACTGACCCCCTGCCCCGAGCTGCAGATTTCTGCCCCTAGAGGAAAGGGCAGATAGGAGGGCCAACTTCGCTCGACCTGCCGCCGCCCCTGCTGCCGCCGTCCCTGCTGACGACGCCCCTGCTGACGACGCCCCTGCTGACGACGCCCCTGCTGACGACGCCCCTGCTGCCGCCGCCCCTGCTGCCGCCGCCCCTGCTGACGACGCCCCTGCTGTCGCCGCCCCTGCTGACGACACCCCTGCTGACGACGCCCCTGCTGACGACGCCCCTCTTGCTGCCGGCCCCGCCATCACCGCTTCTCGTCGGGTAGTGGACCCTGCGTGTCGGCTGCAGCCAGGGGAACACATACTGGAGGCCATAGAAGGGCGAAGGCAGAAACGGTGCCCGGGTGTGCCATATGAATGGCAGAAGAGAGACACCGGTTCTTCTGTCGTCTCTGCAAAGTTGCTCTTTGCAGGATAGGGGAGTGTGACCGAAAGTATCACACTAAGGTCATGTATTGGAGCGCGCCCCCTAAACCGACAGCGGAGGGCGCACGGGGGCCGCCGGGTCCATCAGCAGTAAGGGCGCGCGTCTCCCTCCTCCACCTGTACCTCGTCATGTCGAGTGGAAAAAAATGCAAGACTCTTCAATGGAGGAGGGAGAAAACAAGAATAGAACGAAGAGTCAGGATTACGAGTGAGTATTCTGCATTTATTTTATATTTAGTTTTATATTTATTACAATTTTTATATATCTGAATGTGTGCATGATAAAATAATAATAAGACATTTCATTGTATGTCGAAAAGAGAAGTGTCACCTGCATTCCTTTTATTTATGTATTGGTACCAGAATCGAAGAATGTAATATATATTTTACGTATAAAAAAAATTATATATATATATATATATATATATATATATATATATATATATATATATATATATATATATATATATCTATATCTATATATATATATATATATATATATAGATATAGATATATATATATATATATATATATATATATATATATATATAAATATTATTTTGGGGGGGTAAGCAAATTACTTACAGTCTAGTAATATTCAATCATTTACCTTCACTTTAAAACAAATTGCAAGTCTCTAGAACAATATCTCGATTTATGGTGAATATTTGAAAAAAAATATTTTTATTCCGTCCGCGCGCCGATTCTCGGCCGAAAATCTCGGAAACGCGTAGGTCACATTCTCCTAATATTTGTACCTTTTCATATTACGCTTATTTTATAGTTTTATATATGGAAATGTGCGCAAAACATGCACATATAACGAAAAATATTGGAAGGTTGTAGCATTTATCATTTTTGAAATATTTGCATATAAAGTACGATAAGTACGAAAAAAACTACGATCGGTCAACTTTGACTCAACCGAAAGGTCAAAAACGCATTTATAACATAAAAATCTTACAGTCTAGTAATATTCAATCATTTATCTTCATTTTAAAACATATTGCAAGTCTCTAGAACAATATCTCGATTTCTGGTGAATTTTTGAAAAAAATATTTTTTTCCCCTCCGCGCGCGATTTTCGGCCGAAAATCTCGGAAACGCGTAGGTCACATCTCCTAATATTTGAGCCTTTTCATATTACGCTTTTTTTAAAGGTTTATATATGGAAATGTCGCAAAAACATGCACAATATAACAAAATTATTGGAAGGTTGTAGCATTTATCATTTGAAATATTTGCATATAAAGTACGATAAGTACGAAAAAAACTACGATCGGTCAACTTTGACTCAACCGAAAAGGTCAAAAAACGCATTTATAACATAAAAATCTTACAGTCTAGTAATATTCAATCATTTATCTTCATTTTAAAACATATTGCAAGCTCTAGAACAATATCTCGATTTCTGGTGAATTTTGAAAAAATATTTTTTCCCCTCCGCGCGAAACGATTTTCGGCCGAAAATCTCGGAAACGCGTAGGTACATTCTCCTAATATTTGAGCCTTTTCATATTACGCTTTTTTTTAAAGGTTTATATGAAATAAAATGCGCAAAAACATGCACAATATAACAAAAATTATTGGAAGGTTGTAGCATTTATCATTTTTGAAATATTTGCATATAAAGTACGATAAGTACGAAAAAAAACTACGATCGTCAACTTTGACTCAACCGAAAAGGTCAAAAAACGCATTTATAACATAAAAATCTACAGTCTAGTAATATTCAATCATTTATCTTCATTTTAAAACATATTGCAAGTCTCTAGAACAATATCTCGATTTATGGTGAATATTTGAAAAAATATTTTTATTATTCCGTCCGCGCGCCGATTCTCGGCCGAAAATCTCGGAAACGCGTAGGTCACATTCTCCTAATATTTGTGCCTTTTCATATTACGCTTTTTTTATAGTTTTTTATATATGAAATGTGCGCAAAAACATGCACAATATAACAAAAATTATTGGAAGGTTGTAGCATTTATCATTTTTGAAATATTTGCATATAAAGTACGATAAGTACGAAAAAAACTACGATCGGTCAACTTTGACTCAACCGAAAAGGTCGAAAAAACGCATTTATAACATAAAAATCTTACAGTCTAGTAATATTCAATCATTTGTCATTGCATTTTAAAACATATTGCAAGTCTCTAGAACAATATCTCGATTTATGGTGAATATTTGAAAAAAATATTTTTATTCCGTCCGCGCGCCGATTCTCGGCCGAAATCTCGGAAACGCGTAGGTCACATTCTCCTAATATTTGTGCCTTTTCATATTACGCTTTTTTTAAAGTTTTATATAATGAAAAATGTGCGCAAAAAAACATGCACAATATAACAAAAATATTGGAAGGTTGTAGCATTTCTCATTTTTTTTATATTTGCATATAAAAAAAAAACTTTTAACAAAAATTCGACATTCGGTCAACTTTAACTCGTTCGAAATGGTAAAAAACTGCATTTGTAAGCTAAAACTCTTACAGTATCGTAATATTCAATCATTTTCCTTCATTTTGAAAACAAATTGCAAGTCTCTATAACAATATTTCGATTTATGGTGAATTTATTAAAAAATTATTTTTTTACATCCGCGCGCTACGAATTCATGCATCATTTTGTGATAATATTTTCTCTGTGTTGCTTTTATTGTTTTACAATATGTTATATATCAAAATGATCGCAATTTAGTGCACATTACAACGAAAAAAAAAGCACTTGTTACCTCTAACCGTTTGGCGCACAGCGCGATTTGAATACAATTATGTATGAATTTTTTTTTTTTCGCTACCATATATCGCATTATTTATATATGATAATGATAATATTTTTCATTTCTGATGGTTGCATACTAAACTTCAAGCAATGAGAAAAAAAGGAGCCAAAAATGAACTCTTAATCTTGAAAACTAAGCGCGCTGTGATTTTTTGAAAAAATATTTTTTCCGCTTTACGCGCTCACTCTCAAACCCCTCCGGCATACGGGAGTCATTTTTTTTATTTAGGGCTCCGGCGTTTAAGGGTTAAAATCATACAAAACATTGCCGAAAAAGCGAGCTGAATTTTGAATGAGAAATTATGTCATAAATATTTATATTTGATATATATTTTAGTGATCAAGCGAACGAACCACCCATTATAGCTTTCGAGAAGTTTATGAATATTAAAAGAAAAATATTAACAAAACATTCACAAAAAAAAAAAAAAAAAAAATAGCAGGAACTATCCTAATGATAAAGACCCTCTTTTATCCAGTTCTGACGAAATTCATTTACTCGTCTGGAGAAAAATGTTAACTAGAGAAAAGGGGAACACACAACAGGGTCCAATTTTCTCAATTTTCTCCCACAAAATAAAATAAAAACAGTCCAAAGGAGATAACAGGAAGAAAGTCTGTCTGCTGGCGTTGACTAAATAAAGACCTGTTGTATTTGCCTTTTTGAGGCTGTCCCTAAATTCTACTTCAAAAGAACCTATACCGGGTGTGTACACACATACACACACACACACACATACACACACACACACACACACACATATATATATATAATATATATATATATATATATATATATATATATTAGATATATATATATATATAAATGAATACCGAGTGACTAGGGTCGTTTAAATAAAAAAAACAGCTTTACACAAAACACGATGACAAACTTCAAGAAACGACGTTTTATTTCTAGAGTAAAGTGAACTTTCTCTAAAGCTCATAATTAGGAGCTGTAGATTACAAATATACTTTTTGGTTCTCTTGTGAATGGAAGGGGAATTCTCTTAGTTAAACAAGATTTGGTCTTTTCAACTTTTAGTGAATTTGAAAAAATCTTTGGATTACCTTGCCAGAAAAAAAATATTATACATTTTGAGACGCGTGATAATGTCATGAAAATTAAAACTGATGAAAATTTGAAATATGTTTTACGGATTATCTTGCCAGAGAAAATACTCATCTTGAGGGAAATGTGATGATGTCATGGATATAAAGAACTAAGTAAAATTGGATGTTTCTTGATGACTGATTCAAGTCCCCACAGAACTCCCTATGAAAAGGAAGACATCAAATGTTCTTCAAGAAACTATTTTTGCCACAACTCAATGTCATGAGTGAAGACGAGTGATAAAAAATAAAAAATTAATGACTCAATAATTAAACAATTACTTCTTTTTGCACTCCATGAAATTTTTGCTTAATGGACATCAACAGGTATGTAATGATCTGTAGCAAAAACAGATATTAGCCAAATCAATAAAGAGACAAGTAAAACTTAATACAGTGTCCCATAATAATAAAGATAATGATGATAATAAAAATGGTAATAGTAACAATAAAAATTGCAATATTAATAACAAAAATACACTTACAATCAATAATAGCAAAGAAAACGACAATATAAGAAAAATCTCAAATAACTGAGAGATGTTAAAGGACAAAACACAGTGTAAAAAATATTGAAAACAAACTAAATAAAAACAAACTAATAATAATAATTATTTAAAAAGTTTACTTCAGTGAAACACAAAAATGATATTGCTTAACACACCAAAAACGATGCAGTGCTGGGTTTCTGAAAATAAAAAAGGAAATATTTTAAATCTCATTTATATAATCAATAAATCTTAATAATAACTAACATTATAATAAAGTTTGATCGCTCTTATAATTGTCTGTCATTGAGTCTGCATTGCTACTTTTATTTTTACTCTCTCTCTCTCTCTCTCTCTCTCTCTCTCTCTCTCTCTCTGAGACACATAACCCCAGAACGCGATAAGATTCATTTCCATGTTCCTGAGCAAAGCAACAGAGAGAGAGAGAGAGAATGTTCTCGGGCTGGGAAAGAGACAGATACACAGAGGGGAAAAGAATAAAATAAAGTAAATCTCCTTTCCTGAAAGTTGCATAAGTGAAAATATACATAACACACACACACACACACACATATATATATATGTGTGTGTCTGTGTGCAACCTTCAGTAGTCATCTTGCGATATATTTGATCTTCTCTCTCTCTCTCTCTCTCTCTCTCTCTCTCTCTCTCTCTCTCTCTCTCTCTCTGATTAAAAGAATTTGTATACAACAGAAAACAGATAGTTATTGCAAACGATGAGAAATGGGATGAAGCTTAGGTAATATCCGGTGTGCCACAAGGTACGGTGCTAGCTGCATTACTGTTTGGTATTATTATTGCAGACATAGACAGTAATGTTAAGGACTCTGTAGTGAAAAGTTTCGCCGATGACACAAGAATAAGTAGAGAAATTACTTGTGATGAAAATAGGAACGCGCTACAAAGAGACCTTAACAAAGTATATGTATGATTGGGCAGAGGTAAATAGGATGGTATTTAACTCTGATAAATTTGAATCAATAAATTATGGAGACAGAGAAGGAAAGCTATATGCATATAGGGGACCCAATAATGAGACAATTACAAATAAGGAAGCAGTTAAAGACCTTGGTGTGATGTTGAATAGGAGTATGTTATGCAATGATCAAATAGCAATTCTATTGGCAAAATGTAAAGCAAAAATGGGAATGTTGTTACGGCACTTCAAAACAAGAAAAGCTGAACACAATATTATGCTTTATAAAACATATGTTCGTAGTCCACTTGAATATTGCAATATGATATGGTACCCACACTATCAAAAGGATATTGCACAAATAGAGAATGTACAAAGGTCCTTTACAGCTAGAATAGAAGAAGTTAAGGACCTTGACTACTGGGAAAGACTACAATCCTTAAAATTATATAGTCTAGAAAGGAGAAGAGAACGCTACATGATAATTCAGGCATGGAAACAGATAGAAGGAATAGCAGAAAACCTCATGGAACTAAAAATATCAGAAAGAGCAAGCAGAGGTAGATTAATAGTGCCCAAAACTATACCAGAAAAATTAAGGAAAACACACAGGACATTAATCCACTACGCACCAGCATCGATAATGCAGCGTCTATTCAATGCGTTGCCAGCTCATCTGAGGAATATATCAGGAGTGAGCGTAGATGTGTTTAAGAATAAGCTCGACAACTATCTAAGCGGCATCCCAGACCATCCAAGATTGGAAGATGCAAAATATACCGGAAGATGTACTAGCAACTCTCTGGTAGACATTAGAGGTGCCTCACACTGAGGGACCTGGGGCAACCCGAACAAGATGTAAGGTCTGTAAGGTCTGTAAGGTAAGGTCTCTCTTCCATTCATTATTACTGCAGTCGTAGTTTTCACGGACACCCTCATGAAAAGGAATTAAATAAATCACACAAAATTTTTCTAAGAATGTCTCTTGTTCTAGCCAACTTAATCAAAGAATAACAGTGTGTAAATAAAGACATAAATAAATGTATTAAATAATAAATATTCCTGTTGAAACTGGGTCAGAAATAACATGAAATCAATCAATCATGATTTCAGTTTCCACCTCTGCAATATACCTTCATTCAAATAAAAACCTTTGACGAAAAATTCAGCAGAACTTTGATTATCTTTGATAAAATAAAAAAAAACTTTTACTTAAAATTTCGTCACCATTCTCTTTTGCAATAAATGTTCTACACTTATCATAAATAATAATTATGATTCGTATACAGTCACTAATGCAATGTATACTCAGTTCTAACCTAAACGATAAAGCAAGCAAGCAGTTCCCCGATGAATAAGGTAAATATCTAAATGACTTTCCATACAACTAAAAGCTAATAATGCCTTGGGTACAAATACCCAGAGCAGAAATGACCAAATGACCTCATTTGCATAATCGAATGCCCTGGAATTGAGAGGGAATGGGACAGTTACTAATACTAGATAATGAATGATCCTTCAGTATACAATTTGCGTTAATGTAAGATATTTGACTTCGTAATTATAAAAGAATATAACAGGATATAGAATTTAGGTCAAAGGCCAAGCACTGGGACCTATGAGATAATTCAGCGCTGAAAGGGAAATTGGCATCTTATTACAAACTCTAATGTTTCATATTCCAACCCATATATTTCAACCAGAGGTTCCCCTGACGCAAATGGATAACGTACTGTGTAATTCTCCATTACAGCTCAGCGTCCAAGTAAAAAACGGCCATTAAATACAGTATGCATATCATTAATGTGATTGCAAATAAGATTCCCTTTGACAATAGTCATTAATCTCATTAATCTTGGGAAGTCTAATAATAAGGCGGGTTTCTCTCTCTCTCTCTCTCCGTCTGAAGAACTGAAATAATAATTAAAGCAGCAATTATTTCCTCGTGTCACGTGATCTCCACCCGATTCCATTAACGATATCTGAGGAAGATCTGTCGCAGAGGGATGTTCATTACTTGACAAAATTGAAAACGAGAATATCCTCTCTTTTTCAGAAGTCCCTGTTCTCAGACAAGATCATATTTTTAATTCCTGATTTTTAGACAAAGAACTTTTATGGTCGAAGTTCTATAGTTTTTGTTCGTTTAACTTTGAAACTAATTCTATTTTCCATCTCCTTCTCCACAGGGCTTTAATGTCGGCGTCCAATTGGCTGCTGTTTCAAGATGAGGTCCTCTTCTTATGCAATCACTTTGAGGATAACTGCTTCCCTTTTGGACCAGTTATTTAAAAGCTTCCCTCGCTTGTAAAACAACCTCTAATAAAACAACCTCTGATAAAACACCCATGTATACAGATCCTCAACAATTTTAGAAGAAAAGTTTTCTCAAGTTATACAGAGCAATTCTGTTCTATAACAAGTATCTTCCACTTTTGCTTTAAATTGCATAGGTGACCTGTTTCATCTTCTAAGCAGTATGGCGAGTAACCTTTCCAATGCGGTTAGAACGACATCAATTATTCCTGTACCGTATCTTCCTCCCTCACGGGGCTCGACCTTTTGGAGTTACCTACGTAAGCTATATCGATCTCTTTTCAGTTTCTCTTCTCTTCTACCACTAATGATGATAATGGTACCCATTTTTATCTTCACCTGAATGAAGTTTTGATGTATTAGATTACATAGTGGAAAATGTGATGCATCATAAACTTCTTCTAGTAGGAAGAATCTAATTTAAAGGTGAGACAATCGAAGCTAATTTGATTAGGCAGAAAACCGACAAGAATTGCCACAAAAATGAGAGGTGGAAACAGGATGAAATCAGCCACTTAGCCTTTAAGGGATCCTATCTTATACATGGATACCCCTCCTTCCACTTCCCCCCGGTCCCCCCTCTCCCCCTTCAGTTTAGAAGGCACCTAACAACCCCCATATCCCTTAATTGCCTACAGCTGTCATTCCAAGAAGCCTTCTGTGAATTGTTCTCTATACAGCTATGGTAGGAAATCATTATTGTTCGTTGAGGGTCGGGGGTATGGCCTGTTGGATAAAGGGTTTCCATTATCGCTTCTGTTTTATACTTTATATATATATATATATATATATATATATATATATATATATATATATATATATATATATATATATATATATATATATATATATATATACTTGCAAGTAAGCATGTACGTATGTGTGTGACAATGCATTCAGGTGCACACACGCTCGCACACACAAACACACGGGCATCACAGAAGTGATCTTTCATTTCTGTAGCCTTTACGTTTCTGGTTTCAAAATTTGTAGGGATTCTGAAGAGTTCATGAAGAGTTTTTAGGTGAAGGGAATTATGTGACGTCATTTATCATGGACTTATAAAGTAAATTAAGATAATAGATAAAGTATCAGTTTCTTAAAAATTCACGCTTCAGAAGTGAATAATGTCAAATTTGTGCCATTTGCCCAAAGCATGAAAAATGACTGTCATAGAATGTTAAGTAGCGACCGCAAAATTAGAAAAATGAAATAAGACAACCTCACTTTTACTCTTAAGTATATAATGACAAAATGTTTTCGTTTTGGGCAGACTGTAATTAGGTTTCTCAGTTAGAGGTAGAAGCCTCCAGTGTCCATAATTAAACAACTCGGAAATAAATGCTTGTGCTCTCTCTCTCTCTCTCTCTCTCTCTCTCTCTCTCTCTCTCTTTATACTTTCTATTTGACAGGCCAATAAGATCGAAATACAAATCACTAGAACATTTAGCTCTTTTAAAATCTCAGAATTGGCTGTCACAAAATTTTGGTCTTGTCTATTTTGTTTATTAAGCATTGGAAAAGGACTCCTTTGACGAATGCTCATTATAAATTTTGTTATAAATACCGATTGTGGACAATTTCCAATTCGATATTTCTAAAGTAGAATTCCAAATCAACGAGAGCTGCGCACCTTATAATGCATTCAAAATAAGACCCATATTAAAATATCAGATCTCTCCACTCACCAGATGAATTAGAAACAAGGCACAGCATCACATTCCTCAAAGTAAGAAGGTTATTCCTGTTAATCCTAAGAGCGTAAGAATTTATGTGCTTTTGTGGGAGTTGAAGTCGTTGTCCTGAATCAGCGGAGGAGAAGGAGGACCTCTGGAGACCCCACTTGGAGCAACCAACTCGGAAATTGACAAAATTCTCAAGAAGAAGAATTATGGATTTTAAAATTTCGTTAGTAAATTACACTACAGTGAATTCTTATCCTACGTAAAACTGACTGGTTACTTATACTGCATATTACTGATAGTCTCTTAAATCCATAATGAGAGAGAGAGAGAGAGAGAGAGAGAGAGAGAGAGAGAGAGAGAGACTTTGATACTGAGTGATATTTGTAGCATTATATTTAGGAATACTAAAGTGAAGCTTAACTCTGTGACAAAAATTCATACTTTCATACATACAGGAACAATATATATATATATATATATATATATATATATATATATATATATATATATATATATATACATATAACATATCCATCTGACCACCAATATGCTACCCAATACATCATCGAATTATGGTCTAATTAACTATACTCTGTTTTTTTCCATCTGTCCATCCGCTTGTGGTGTTTTAGTATGGTAACACTGGTCCCGGGCTTTGGATAGTTACATTCAGCTTACATTCAGCAATTATAATAATATCCTACTTCGAATATTAACGGTGTAATTCGCATACAGTAAATTATTAAAACACTTTTCAGTTGCAAATGTACACCCAGATATCCTTTTATTTACCTAAAACTTACACATAGCGTAACTATCTAAACCCCGGGATGCAATGTTACCATACAAAACACCACAGGCGGGTGGACAGATGGAAAAAAACAGAGTATAGTTAATTCCCCAACACAGAAAACATAGCCACGACCACACCCTTAATTATAAGGGAGGCAGAATCCTTTTATTATCAATAAACTCGAGACCTCGTGTTTTGGAGGACACAGATGAGTATATATAATCAACAGCCTTATTCCAGAGACCTAATTAGTGCTGATGAAATGGTTCTGCTTTCACTTATAACGGTTTCTGGGGGAAATGCTTCATTAGCTTTCGTCCCCTCTTCCTGTCTAATTACAGATGGGGAGAGAGAGAGAGAGAGAGAGAGAGAGAGAGAGAGAGAGAGATATTACACTATTATATCAACACACTGAAATACGGAGCTTACAGTATATTCAAACTAACAGTAGGCTATTAACAATTCCTCAATCTCCCTGAGAATTGTAACAGTTAAAAGTAAAATGTGAAAACTCCAACGATTCTTGAACACGAATGAATGAATGAAATTGGCCCGAATGAAATAAAAAAGACGCGATTCCAGTATCACCTCCTCTGGATGGATGACCAAAGGAAGGAAGGAAGGAAAGAGATATTATCATTATTTCACTGTAGTCACACGACCGAGAAATCAACGCCATCTTAGCTGGCGTCGCAATTTCCATATCTGAGGGAATTCTCTCCCTTTGATCTCCGCTCCAGACTTCGTCAGGAATCCCTTCCTCGTCAGGAACTCGCTTCTTACTTTCATGTTCCCAAAAATCAATAGGTATTTTTTTTACTGTATAAAGATTAGCTTGACTGCTTAGATCTCGTCTTCAACTATAAGTTACTAAAGATGTTTCCTTCCTATTTCGAGACTGGGTTTTTCTTACTAGTTCTCTCTCTCTAATTATATATAATATATATATATATATATATATATATATATATATATATATATATATTATTATTATATATGTGTGTGTGTATCTCTTCACCCTCTCTCAGATACATTTAGAGTGATATAAGTTTTACTTATGCCAAGTATTCTTATCAACAGAGAGCGAGAGAGAGAGAGTTAGACGGGAAAACAACCATTCCCGGAAAAGGATAGATCACAGAGTATGGCAACAACGTACGAATGACAAAAAATCTGTTGTGAGACGATCCAGAAGACTTTGGAGAGGCTTCGGTGATTTAGTCTTTAATGAGAAATTGCAAGCCTAGAAGTGTCTTTTCATAAATCATTGTGGTAAATATCTGAGCTGTAAACATTGTAATTCTTTTCTATTTCAAAGATTCGTGGGATGTTATTTAAACGGCGTCCTTTAGTACACTATCATGGTCATAAAATAATCTCTCTCTCTCTCTCTCTCTCACAGTAAATACTTGAGCTATGGAATAGAGTAATTCCTACCTTTAACAGAGGTCATAACACATTTAAACGTTTACCTTCCCTGCACGGCTGTCAAACAATTTCTCTCTCTCTCTCTCTCTCTCTCTCTGGTATCGATATACACGTGTAAGGGGTATAAAGTGTTCAGCTCACAACTAGAGAGACCAGCATTCGATCCCCAAAGAGGGCGAGGTGGAAAGGCAGGATAGAAACTCCTAAAAACTGCAGTCACAAAAGGTCAGAGGTCGATATGAGAGGAATTTCCCTGAGACAGTTAGTGGAAAAATTGGCCCACAGAAATGTACAAGTTGAAAATGTAAAATTAACGTCTACCCAATACTTCAATACGAAAAAGTATTCTGTTTTTTTTTTTTTTCCTTTGATTTTAGAAAAATCATCAGCACAAATGGCTAAGGTCTGATAAATTCGGACTTTTCTATTAAAGGCGAAAATGAACCCAATATGAAATAAATGAGTGCCTTTGAGAAACGGATCGCCTACAAGTGGATGATGGCTGATCTCCCTCTTCGGAGAATCTCCGGAGTTTTCAGATTCCTCTCAATTTCTCGGTGTAACTGACGTGAAGGATTTTCATGTCACACAATCTCTCTCTCTCTCTCTCTCTCTCTCTCTCTCTCTCTCTCTCCCATTTAGCGTCAGTTTTATGAGAAAACCGGACGAAGAAATCTGTATGAAATGGAATCCACTCGATTCACTTGACACTAAACCGCCTCAACATCTCTCAGCAAAACCCTCGGGGTGACACTCCATGACCTCCGACAACATTCCTGACTCAGTTCCCACGAGAGAGAGAGAGAGAGAGAGAGAGAGAGAGAGAGAGAGAGACAGTTGAATGCTTCCAGCTCATGAAATCGAGTTTTGATGTCAATGGAACCAAGAATTGTCAAGTAGTCGCTCTATCTATCAAGGCCCATGTTGTCACACCAACAAGCTTCGTGTTGTCATCCCAGGAAGTGTGCTGTTGTCAGAGAATGAAGGCCGATGTTGTCACATCATAAAGTTTCAAGTTCTCAGGTCACAGAGTGTCATGTTTCCACATTATCAAGGCAGATGTTGTCACACCACGAAGTTTCATGTTGTCATATTATGAATGCGATGTTGTCATGCCATAAAATCTCATGTCAGACCACGATTTGTCAATTTGTCTCACAATCGAAGCCGATGTTGTTACGCCAAAGGGCTTTATGTTGTCATACCGCATGTGGTCACATTTGAAGGCTGGGGTTGTCACACCACGAAGTGTTATTTTGTCATACTATCAAGGCCAATGTTGTCACACCAAGACGCCTGTGTTGTCAGACAACCAAATATCATGCTGTCACACTATCAAGGACGATGTTGTCACACAAAGATGTTACATGTTGTGTGACCACAAAATGTCAAGTTGTCACACTTTACAAGCAATGCCGTCCCAGCAAGAAGTTTCACGGCGTCAGACCACGAAGTTTCATGTTGCCACCATCAAGGCCGATGTCACAGCAAGAAATTCCATGTTGTCAGACCATGAAGTATCACCAATGTTTGTCAGACCCACAAGCTGCCAATTTGGTTGCACACTTTATGCGGCCAATGTTGTCACATCAGGAAATTTGATGTTGTTAGACCATGAAGTGTCATGTTGTCATGCTACCAGGGCTGATGTTGTCACAGAAAGAAGTCTCACTGCAATCGCTAGGAAAATTATTCTTGGGTTTTGAAGAAAAAACCAGAAAAATAGTTCCTATGTTTTGCTTATAAAATCTCTCTCTCTCTCTCTCTCTCTCTCTCTCTCTCTCTCTCTCTCTCTCTCTCTCTCTCTCTCTCTCTCTCTCAGCCTAATCATAACTGGCACGTGAGGAAAACTGCACCGTCCCCAATTAAAGGTGTCACTCATTTTCCTTAATGAAGAAAAATTGCATAATCTCGAAAATACGTTTTCCAACGCTAATTTCGTTCATTCTTTCTTTTCTGTCATTCGTAATCAGAGAGAGAGAGAGAGAGAGAGAGAGAGAGAGAGAGAGAGAGAGAATCATTCGTAAAAGCCTTAATTACAAAGTATCATCGACTAGGCCTAATCTAGTTCAACCAGATATCCTATTTTAAACTTACTTTCCAAGACAACTAAAATGCGAAGGATTCCTAATAATGTCTTTGTTTAGTTAAAGGATCCATCCTACGTCACAGACACAAACATCCTCAGGGAAGGAATCCTCCTCCTTCCCGTCATAGCAGTGTTCTTCTTCCGCTTGAGAGGAGACTTCGGAGGGAATTAGTGGACATGTTGAAGGCTTCATTTAGTTCGGGAGATGTTACAACTCAACTGAACTTCTCAACAGGCTCTGAGAGGAGTTAGTTATTCTCTCTCTCTCTCTCTCTCTCTCTCTCTCTCTCTCTCTCTCTCTCTCTCAATCAACGTAATTCAACATCGTTACAGTGGGGATTTAAATGCAAATACAAAAGTGGGCGAATAAGAAACTATACATATATATATATATATATATATATATATATATATATATATATATATATATATTATATTATATATATATAAATATATAATATATCAGTCAATGTCTAGTGACGGCACTAGACATTGACTGATTAAACACGTCATCTTAGCCTACTTTATTGTATATGTCATCTTAGCCTCTTTATCGTATCTGGTCTGATCACATTCCTGCAAGCAATCTGGTTGATCATGTTGGGTCACTGGTTTTAATTAATCATAGTTTTAGTTTTTTACATATATATGGAATAACATTCCATATTTTTATTATGTAACACTTACATATATATATATATATATATGATATATATATATATATAATATATATATATATATATATATATATATATATATATATATATATATATATATATATATATATATATATATATATATATATATATATATATATATATATATGTATGTATATATATATATATATATATATATATATATACATATATATATATATATATATATATATATATATATATATATATATATATATATATATGTAAGTGTTACATAATAAAAATATGGAATGTTATTCCATATATATATAAAAAACTAAAACTATGATTAATTAAAACCAGTGACCCAACATGATCAACCAGATTGCTTGCAGGAATGTGATCAGACCAGATACGATAAAGAGGCTAAGATGACATATACAATAAAGTAGGCTAAGATGACGTGTTTAATCAGTCAATGTCTAGTGCCGTCACCTGTGGTCATTCATTTGTTTGTAAACTATAGCCCAAACGTCTTGCTTGAGGTAACCACCGTGACCTATAATTCAAACGGCCTACGTGATTTGTAATCTATGTCATCTGTGTGCATGTTCGTATGTTAAGGCTACTGTCTGCTTCCTTTATGATTTGTAACCGAGATGGTAAGCAGAATAGAATTAGCCATCATCACTGGCAGAAGCGATCAAGCCATCGTCATTAGAAGACCTGTTCATTTTTATCTGAGCTTCATCATGTAGAATCCAATCAGCCATCATCATTGGCAGACTTGTACAATTTCATCTTATAATCTCAGAAGAATAGATGTATTTTTTGTACTCAGTGTTTTATACTAGAACCTATCATCATGAGTTTAACACATCTCCGTCGTCCTAACCAGAGAAGATACTGACTTCGTAAGTTATCGTCAAACCCAAAGACACTCCAATGAGTATGGAAGTCAGAACCAACCGACTTAGCGTATGATTATCACAAGTCTAACATAACCTCACAGGGCGCCTTATTATACAAGGCAAAAGTCCTTAAATATATATATATATATATATATATATATATATATATATATATATATATATATATATATATATATATATATATATATATATATGAATAAATACATTCTTTGTAACAGATAATTCATATCTGTAAATAGAACCCATGACCTGAGGGGTCATTGGTGAATTAGGAGCGTCCTACGTGACAATCTTAAATCTAGATCACGCTGTGCAATGCTTGCAGTAGCCTGGTTTGCATTTGGACATCTCATCATATTCCTGTTTACAAACAGCCAACAACGCCTTCCATGGGAAGCGGTTGACCTGTTAACCTGCGCCGGAAACTTATGACTTCCGAGCCGGCGGACTACTTATTCGTTTTTATATATAAATCGCTGAGATAGCTGGTGTTTCGCTATCGACACGATGCTTTGAAATGTTAGTTCTATTCCAGTTATCAAACGGAGCGGTCTTCTGACCAAACCATCTCTCTTGTGATGAGTTTGAGAAATAAAGCTGTTTTTAAGTTATCAACTTCCTCCGTTTGAATCATCTCCCTTATTCTAAGAAGAATCAACTTTACCAATATATAACGAGGGCGAGAAGAGAAGTAGAACCAACAATGCTTACGAACAACAGTCGTAAGAAAGACAAATATATATATATATATATATATATATATATATATATATATATATATATATATATATATATATATATATATATATAATCATCAGAATGCCATACTTCTGTTACTGATAATGATATCACCACCAGAAACACTATCTAATCATATACTGCTACTAATGGTAACTATAATATCACCAAAAATAATGCAACATAAAAAAACTAATATTATTTATAATGATAATAATCACATATATAAAATAATGCCATAACATAAACCACTACAACTAAAAACTATGATAATTCTAGTCATAGCAACAGCACTACCATCACCAAAATGTATGCCATACAAAAAACTAATAATGATAATATTATAATAATGATAACAACAGTACTATCTTCACCAAAATGAACGTCATAACATGAATATATATATATATATATATATATATATATATATATATATATATATATATATATATATATATATATCTATATATATATATATATACTACATACTACTACTACTAAGTTAAGTATATCTTAGTTTTACCAGACCACTAAGCTGATTAACAGCTCTCCTAGGGCTGCCCAGAAGAATTAGATATATCTCTACGTGGCTAGGAACCAGCTGGTTACCTAGCAACGGGACCTACAGTTTATTGTGGAATCCGAACCACATTATATCGGGAAATTAATTTAAATTACCCGAAATAAATTCCTCTGATTCCGCGAACTTCGGACCACTAAATTGGTAGGCGAGAGCGAAAACCATTCGTCCAACAAGGAACTACTACTACTACTACTACTAATACTAATAATAGTAATAATAATAATAATCCGGGCATCAATCCTTCCTCACCTTCTGGAGGAAGACGAACACAATAGTATTCCCTGGGGGAAGCCGCGTCCTTAGATCTGTTTCTTTCCGAATGACGCTCCTAAGCCCTGTGGGGAGGCTAACTACCGGCTTTCTGTCACACCTGGGGAGAGAGAGAGTGGGAGAGTGAGAGAGTGTGTTCAGTTTAATACCACAGTTACCTCCACATTTCCAGAAAGAAAAGCAGAGCAAAATTCAGTCAGTTGTCTTGTTTTGTGGTCAGGTGTAAAATAATTAGTGATCAATTGGATTATATCGACGATTATATGATTATATAATAGTTGTGTATTTAGGTCTACTGTTCTTGATTAATTCATTTTAAGATGACGCCCTGTGACTGGTTTTCAGTGGAGTTTGTTTTATCGTGGATGACCATACGTATTGCGCCGCCAGTTACTCGTACAAATGAATCAGTCGGTTTTCCAGTGAAGTCGTGAGTTTGAGAACTATTAATTAAAATATAACGGAGACTGAAGGTTTAAAGTTTTTTGTATCTTTTTATACCAAGATTTCCTTATAATTAAATATTCATATATTGGTTTCATCCAACAATTGCCGAACCTTAGTGCTGTATTTGTATGAATAGGCCTATGTTTGTGTACATGAGTACCTTGATGACAGACATATTGATAAGTGTCAGATCATGCAACTTTTTTTGTGCTAATTTTTTTTTATTGTTTATATGAAAATGTATGCCACCCAAAACTCATATGCTTACAAAATCCATGATCACACTGCATGGAAGTGTATGCATACATCCGTCATACATTTATTACTGTAATAATCAAAATACGAAAAATATATAGCAGACGACGAAGGAGAAAGAGGCAGAGGTGAAACAACTGAACAGCCCAAATAAACCGATTTGTATAAGTGCCAATGGATGTGATCGTATGTTGCAGCAATACTGAAATGACAGAATATCACCTCATGGAATTCAGCTCAAAAGGATTTTTTGAACTACAAAGAAAATAATTATTGCAAATTGATCATGTCAGTATATTAAGACTTTGGAATAAAACTTTTAAATATTTATTATACTCCTATGCTGCTGTTGGTTCATTATTCAACCATTTTTATATTATGTATAAAGGCACATTTCACAGTGTGCGTGTTTATCTAGACACATTTTTGCCACCCCTCAGAACGAGTCTTTCGCCAACTGTCTGAGAGGCCCCCCAACCAGGACACCCACCCCGCCCCTTTCAGTACCTCGTGAGCTCGTGTCCGGAGTGGGTCTGAGGGAAGTGTTGCCGAAACGAATTAAACTTCTCGTTGTCATTCCCTTCAATTGCACACATTTCGGGAGTCTCTCTCTGGAAGGAACCTTATCCAGAAGAAGTACAAGATGTGTTAGTGTGGCCTCAGTCATCAAACTTAACAAGATTTAGCAGAAATTGCAAGACAAGTGACTACAGATCTTCAAACCCAATGCCTCTGGAACCAGAAGTGAAGAGACAGAAACGAATCTCTGAGGGAATGGGTTTGATTGCTTTCGTTTCAAGAGTTTAAGTGTCTGTCGAAAGCCTGCGATGTCCCACAATCAAAGAAGTTAGTGTAGGACTGAAGGAGAGTCCTTTGGAAAACATTCAATGTCCTACGATCGAAGAAGGAAATGCAGGACTGAAGGATCGTGCTTGGGAGTGACAAGACGACCTTCACAGTACTGGTAATGGATGAAGGACTTGTTAACAGTAAGAAGGGGGCGGATACCTATGGCCAACACTGCTAAGTAATCCCTCAAAGCAACCTGATTAGGTGATGGTAGGGGCTATACCCTTGGGTGCTATGGCTTTGGTGAATGTGTCTTGTTAGACAGAAACATCAAGATGAACCAACTCATTTTGGATAATAATCATACAAAAATTCAATGGGACTTCGACACTTCTGGATACCACAACCGCACTTGAGTTTTCTTATGCCATTAAGCAGCTTTGTGGGCAGGCTGCACCCCAAGGGACATCAGGAACTCTGCCGATGACGTCACTAAGGGCACCGAGGACTTAAAGAAGGGCACTGGGAACTCTACAGTATCAGAAGGTAAGGTGAAGGACTTGACCATCTTTCATTTATGCTAATTAAAAAAATTGTTGTTTTCTCCTTGCCAGCAAGTGCCTTGAAATACACACACACACACACACACACACACACACACACACACACACATATATATATATATATACATACATACATACATACATACATACATACATACATACATACATACATACATATACTATATTCCATACCTTTCGTGATAAGTAACTACGTCGTCGAAAATTTTTATTATCCGTCAGGTTACTTTAGCGCCACTAAAAATATACAAAACTCTCTCTCTCTCTCTCTCAAAATTAAGTAATTTTACTGAATTAGGGAAATTGAATGAAACCTTTTCTTGGCAAAGGATTTCCTTCTGGAAGTGCAATTTTCCTCACATGCCAGTTACGATCAGGCGCAGGAGAGAGAGAGAGAGAGAGAGAGAGAGAGAGAGAGAGAGAGAGAGAGAGAGAGAGAGAGAGAATTATTCGTAATAGAACATTCTGGACGCATTTCATCACATAAATTATTTTCGGATAATATTTCACTTTAAACTATTATTGCATTTTGGACTTGAAAGAATAATTTCCCTGAGTTTTGAGGTTTATTTTGAACATTTCTGAGATCATATTCGTTAACAAATGAGTCCTTTAAGACACAGTGGATCCACCTTTATATCCCACAATTCTTTGGATCCCACTATGAGAATGTGGGGAGTTTTTTGAGGGAAAACAATAAAAAAACATTAAAAACTTGAAATAAGATTACCTTAATCCCGCTAATGGTTCTCATTCAGATTAAAGTCAAGTTTATAGAATGTTTTCAGATTAATGTCATTCACAAGGGTCAGGACAGGGTACCCTGGGTCAGGTTAGGTTAGCTTTAGGTTAGGTTAGGTTAGTTGGGGTTAGGTTAAGTAAGGTTGGTTAGGTCACTTACGAACGACACAAACAAGAAACATTCAAAGCAAAAATTAAAACATGGGATAATATTTTCAAGTACAAAATGCAATAATGATTTAAACTGAAATATTAGAATTCTTTACATGCATTCATAAACCAAGAACAATTACCTTAGAAATTGCATCATCAAAGGTGTCTTCGCAACAGACACCCAGATTACTGGATTCTGAATCGCATCCCCCAGCTGATATGTTGATGAATGTCAGAGATGATTTTACTGACAGCACCTTCCTAGCCAGTGCAAAGATAAAGTTATCCATAGAACCTCTTGGACTGACAATACGACACTTCATGTTTTGACAACTTAACACGACACTTCATGTTCTGCTAACTCATCATGACACTTCATGGTCTGACAAAACGGCACTTTATGTTTTGACAACAAAACACTTAATGCTCTGACAACACGATACTTCATGTTCTGTCAACATGCACTAAGTGTTCTGACAACATGGTCCTTCGTGTTTGACAACACGGCACTTTATTTCTAACAACAGCGGGTTTCCTGTTCTGACAACACTGCACTTCATGTTTTGACAATACGGCAATTTGTGTTCATACAACACGAACTCTGACCCTGCAACAATAGTCACACAGGATATCCTTCTCTTGAATCATTTCTTCTTTATTGCTTTGGTTCCTTTCACGTCAAGACTCGATTTCATGAACTGGAAGGCTTCAACTCTCTCTCTCTCTCTCTCAGCTTCTGGCAAGACGTTAAGGCAATTTCGTATTAAGTTAGTCGAGTGGATTCCATGTCAGACAGATTTTCTCGTCCATTGTCTAAGACACAAACAGAGAGAGAGAGAGAGAGAGAGAGAGAGAGAGAGAGAGAGAGAGAGAGAGAGAGGAATAAGACTAACCTGAAACACGATATGCCAATGAATATAAAAAAGGAAAAACCAATAATTTGGACACAAGAGTGAAACCGACCACTTCCTGCAGTCACGATAATGTCCTCACTCGACGTCTGATCGACAACAGGCGATTATAATCTGCACAAAATCCTTCCCTTTTCTTCTCACGTTGGTTTAGACGTTTATTACGAAAATATAGTTACAACTATTCTTTCACCCCTCTCTAGCAAACTCCTTCACTGATATTTCTATGAATATAAACGTCTCTCACTGACTTCAGTGTACAGTGTTAATATTGAGACATTCACTTGTAACATTCACATTTTGTGTTCTGTCAGGAAAAATCATACTGTTATATTATATGAACAACTTCCTGATTCAGGGAAAACCTCAGCCATATCACGAAACAAGCTGCAATGATGCCATACGAGATATTTCATTCCTACACTGATGACATCGAAGTGGAAACGAACGTGGTATTTGCTCGTTATGTGCCGTGACATTGCACAATGCGTCTTTTCATCTCCCCTTATTACCAGGGCTTCTTCCCCTCAAGTGTGTGTCTTCCATTAAAGATAAAGGAGGTTCCCAATTAGGTGTCATTTGTTAAGGGAAAGTAAACTTTGCCCTGAAGGCTTTTGGTTTCGTTGGGTTTTGGATTCTGACTGATTTTGGGGGAATCTGGATTCAGTTTTCTCTTCTGCTGTCGAGGGTTTTCATTCACTCTGGCTGATCAGAGGTCAGCTGATATTATTGTCTTTGGCTACGTCTGACTTGTCGGTATTCAATGGTGATTATACATAATTACGTCTTACTTATCAGTATTCAGTGGTGATTATACATACATACATATATGCGTACATTTGCCTTGTCAATATTCAATAGTGATTATACATAGGCTGCATACATACATACATATTTACATACATATATACATACACAGACAGAAACAAAACTTTGTTTAGTTTCAGTTGAAAAGTGTTGACACAGTTTGTTCTTCGTTCGTTGGACCAAGGTATATAGAATGGTCAGGTAGAGTCATTTGTGGTGGGTTGCGGCTTATCCCCCCAAGAGCCGAGCCACCTGGAGGCCAGGTCAGGGCGAGAAGTCACTCAGCTACCGTTTCATTCAAATGTATATCATAGGTCACTTCAATCATGTCTGTATTGATTTATTTTTACATTCTTCGAATACAACCTTAGTTTAGATTTTTTATATAATCTAAATTATTATTTAAATAATGCTAAACAACTGCGTCGTGTTTGGTTGTTATTCAAATAGTAGAAAAAAGGAGGTATCCTTTTTCCGATTCCCTCGTGATGAGGAAACAAGATTGAAATGGGTTCATCGTTGTAAGAGAAAGGACAACTTTAACCCTACTACTCATCGCATATCCATTAAACATTTTGAAGAAAATGCATATAAAAGAGACCTGCAGCTGGAACTTCTTGGATCGCGAGCCTCAGCAATGAAATTCAGACGTATGAATGTGAGGAAAGCAGAGCAGCTTCTTTCGGAAACAACATTTAAAGCTTTAGATTTTTATGGAAGTCAGGGACTTTTGAAGAGCATGTCCTGGGAAAGTACAAGAGACTTTATAAAGCTTGCCGACTCCTGGTTTGACAGAAAAAAATCTAGACATGCCTATGGGATGCAACTAACGGAACAGAATAAAATCCTTGACAATATATATATATATATATATATATATATATATATATATATATATATATATATATATATATATATATATATATATATACTGGTAAAAATGTTCTGTAACAACAGAATTCCATCTAATAAAAGGAGCCCATAAAACACCAAATATAG